>NW_028327180.1:93436877-93739907 GCF_987537825.1 Furipterus horrens
GGCCTGCCTTGTTGTTTAATATTTTTAATGTAGCCTTTAGTTATTAATGAAAACTAATACACATTTTTAGGTATAAACTTAAACACAGGCTTCCCAATGAATAATTTTGTTACCAAACTCACATTACGTATATTTAATTAAAATATGTGTTTTGGAAAACTGTTTGCTTTGATTCCCACCAGTTGAAACCCAGATAGACTGAAATTTTAAGTTTCTATTTGAATACATTCCACTTCTGCCTTCTTTTATTCATAGATGCTTTTTAGAAATTAATTTTGTTAGAATCTCAGTGGCAAAACTATACATATAGGGTGCCAGGAAAATAGTCAGAAAATTACACAAAGGTAAATGTGCTATTAAAACATTGCTTATATAAAAAACAATTCTAGAAGATTTGGATTATAAAAAATAATAACACAAGTTACACTGGTATACAAGCATTCACCAATAGTATGAGGCAAATCTAAATTTGTTGACAGGAGATTATGTGTGTGCACATGTATATATGTGTATTTAAAAATATTAAATTACAAAAGATTGTTTAGAAAATACCATAGCAAATATCATGTGTGCTCATACATATGCTCACAAAAAGTATAGAAGAATATACATTTTAATAGGATTTCACGTCAGTAGTATATATTTGGGCACATTTCACTCTTTTAAAAATTTTCTTGTTCTTAAATATCATACAGATTTTTTTTGAGGGTAATAAAAGATACATTTAAAAAGGGAAAACATGCAGTTTTTTTGTTTTTTGTTTTTGGTAGTCTTAAAATTTAATTCATTTGCCCCTCAGGGATCATTCCTTCACTGCATCAGATTCTAACATTCTTGTACTATATCCCTCCTTTCCCTGTTTGCCATCCCCAGTCCGACTTTCACCCTCATTGAGAAGTGGAAATGGAAACTTACATCAGCAATTTCTACTAAGATGTACGTCTCTGAAGATATACATATTTGAAAATAACTTCAGGATGTTTATTTCAGAATTTTTGAATACATATTATTATTTTTTGTTAATTACCTGACATTTTGAACCAACAAATTAGAGATGATTTTAGAATACATATATAACCCCTTAATAAACATTGACTAAATTGATTTTCATGACAACTTGGTCAAAATTTCTGTTTTAGTTCTCCAATACTGCTATTATTGAATATTTTTTATTCTCTCCCCCAAATGTAAGGCATTGGGTATTGTCACCATCTCTACTTCCAGTTTTCTTCTTCATTTTTATTATTCTCCCCAATATTATACTCTGTGTAGTTACTGTCTAAATATAAGTCAGCAAACTTAATGTTTACATGTTTAGAAAGTGGCCTCAATAGAGATTTTCCCAGTGCCTGAAAATACTGTAGTCAGAGGTTGGAAAATATTATCTTTAGGTGGTAAAATGTGTAAATTACAATTTTACTCCAGTTTCATCAATATTTCAGTATCTAGTGCACTGTTAGGGTTATATAAATATTAAATTCTAATCATATTGACAATATCTACTTAAAAGAATCCTTTCCAAATAGGCTATGTAAATAATGATTCATTTGGGTAAGTGAAAATATATTTGGATATAAATGTTATAGACTCATTGAACTGTTTGCTGGAGAGTAGTACTCTGCTGAACAAGTCCTCAGAACCATATATTTATGTGTATATCCATACATGTGTGTGTGTATATATATATATTCACATGTGTGTGTGTGTGCATATGCATGTGTGTGAGTGTGTGCCTACTTGTATTATGTATATAAAGTTTGGCCATCCACTTGTTTATTGTACTTGTCATAAGCTATATTTTACTTAGTCATCATATGCCTTAACAATTTCAGGTTCATTCTTCCCCCCCAGCCCTCTCTGGAGACACCTGTGTGTTGCCCTCAGATGTCCCTTTAATTGTGTTTTCACAGCAATCATTAGAATTCCATGTGGAGATTTGTGAAAGATTTATTGTAAAGATCAGATTACAGGAAATCCCTGTTCAAGGTTCAGTCTCTACAAAGTAATGATGCTATTTAAGAGCCCTGAATCTCTTCATACCCATCACTTTGACATATGCCACATTTCACTTGGTTGAAGCCTCCTAAAAGGGACTGCTAGAAGCAATGTCAGTGCTGGTGTGGGCATATTTGTAAGTGACAGAGCAATTCCTGTGCAAAGCCCTTAGGTTGTAAATGAAATTATTTTGAGGACTTTAGCAAATACCAATCTACTTGCAGCAAGAAGCCCTGCTTCTGTAAAAGCTTCCAAGTTTCTAAGTGCTCTTACATAGGTTCTGGGCAGAATGACAGGAAGATGAGTCCAAATGAAAAGCTATAAATGTATTTCTTATGCTTTTTATTGGTTTTAATTTATCAAAGCGCCTGTTCATTTGAAAATAAAGATATACAGGTATACTTATTGTACTGAGGTTTAAAATAGCAAGAAAAGCATAGAAATGTCCATAATTTGTATAATTGATAAGTTAAAGGGTGTATGTGTGTGTGTGTGTGTGTGTGTGTGTGTATGTGTGTGTGTGTAGGAAAGAGTTAGTTAACAGGAATAGAATATACATACAAAGAGAGACATATTTTGTTATATTTCAAGCCATAATTTTAATTAAAATACAAGTTACATGCATACTGATAGATGCTAGAACTATCAATATAATGTAGAGTTATAAAACAAACTATAGAATAATGTATACACTAGAATACTATTTATGTAAAATGATACAAAAGATATACATGGAATAGGTCTACCATATCTAAACATAGGATGATAATTTATAAAAATATACTTAGCTAATTCATGATTGAAATTCCTATATAGGAAGAGCACAGGAGAATATGAAGATTATGACTATCTCAAACATGTTTTGTTTTTCTAATCAAAATATGAAGCTAATATTAAAATGCTAGCAATGAACTTCTGGTGTCAAGTACAAGCATTTTTATTATATTAATTTCTAATCTCTTATTCTAAAATTTTCTCAGTACAGAAAGGAACTAACAATAATTGATCTTGCTATTTCCATATACTACACTGATTGATAATTTGGGCAAATATTTTTCTCTTTGGCAGTGAGGTGTTATGGCTATATATTTTAATACCATTGCAGAAAACAAAACAGGTTTCCTATAAGGTTATGTTTATACAGTGTGATTTTCAATAAGACATTTAATTCTTCTACTATTGTTGTAAGACACCAATTTGAAGATTATTTGATTTAAAATGTCTTACATAATTTACCTATGCAAGATTATAGTTTAATTTTAATTGCATTTAAGACATAAGTTTTCCTAAAACAACACTCACCGTGCACCATCAATTATCTTTGAGATAGAAACAGAGAAAACATATTAATTATAGGTCATGACCCAGCAAATTATGAATTTCCAACCAGAAGTAAATTATCACCACTAATTAGCTTCCTTGTTTGCAAGACTGTGTTAAAGTCTTCATTGCATTAGTCATTCCATAAATCACTTTTCAACATGCAAAACTGGAAGAAATGAGAATATTAATATATGCTAAGAGCTTCCTAATATTCGGGCACAGAGTTTTGTTGGGCAGCTTCTACTGATCAGAAATATTTGATCACATCATTGTTGGAATATTTGGAAGAAAAGATGTCTTTTACTGATACAGATTGTTTACACGTCATTTCTTTCCCTGCCCCTCCCCCAACCAACGTCCGTTACGTCTTGGACAAACTGAGTCTATAATAATACTAAGTGGAAAAGGGGTGGTGTTCTGAATAGATTCCATTGTCATAAACTTTTTAGCAAAACTGACATTAGTGAAGTGGGTTTGCCTCAGACCCTCACCAACTTCAATTAACAATACCAAATTCTCGGTTTATAACTGCCACGAATAATAGAAAAGTGGTATAATCTCTTTTTTCTTCTGCCATTTCCCCAATCTTTTTCTAAAATTCTGTACAACCCTGCCTACACAACTTAGCTGTCCCTATTCCCATTTTCCTTGGCTCCTACTTCCTGGGGTTTCAGCTAGAAACCTGACAACAAAATATTACTAATGAGCTAATAAATATTAATGACTTATAATGGGCAAGTGCACTTACTCATTCCTACTCACAGAGCGACATATTCAAAATGTGCGTGATTAATTTTTTCTCTAAAATAATGTTTTCACATTCTTCCCACTAGAATACAAGCAACACGAGAAAAGAATATTTTGTCTCTTTGGTTGACTATGTCCCAGCACTTGAAGAGAGAGAGCGTGGCAGATGACAGATGCTCTTCAGAAATAAAGAATAACAATAACAGCATTTCTGAAGTATTTCAAAAGGCGAGAAAAGGGTCGGAGACGCCCGTTTTTCCCTGCTTCTCACTTCGCAAGGACTGCCCCAAGGCAGGGTGTGGGGAGCTAACTCCCTCAGCACGCTGATCATCCTGTTGCATTTAGAAATCAAATCAGCCTACTTCGCACTCTGTGAAAAAAAAAAATGCTATTTTGCTGATTAGCTCTTTTCCCTGAGGAATCAAACTTTTAAGAAAGCTTTTGTCTCCTTTGTTTGATTCCTAAAATAAAGGCTATTTCAGCACTAGTGTGAAATGCAGCCTATTTTAGCAGTCATGAAAACTTCAGGAAACTAAAATCAGGTCAGACGCCGGGTAAAAGGTTAACAAGATTCTGTCTTCACCACCACCAAGCCTTTCTAGCTCTCCATGCTCCCCCCTCCATATCCTGCTTTGGCCAAATCCCCAATATTCTTTCAACTTCCCTAATGTTCTCATGGCCCTTCTAAGTATCACTATTTTTATGAATTTCTTGTCCATCGTGAGCAAGGGATCATCCCCGAAGGGAGTGACTCACACGTGTTTGTGTCTTTCCACAATGCCAGCTGTATTAGGGGAGACCCCCCAATAAGCCAATACAGTCACACGCAGGCCACACGCAGAGAGGGGGAGCTTATGTAATAGAAGAGAGCAGAATGAGTGTCCCCTGCAGTGTCCACAGCTGCTGAAGTGGGCATCTCTGATGCCAGGTGTCTTCAGTGGGGGCACGCATCCAGTGCAGGGGAACTTCAGCAGGGCTCCGAGCGTGGCGGTGGTACAGCCAAGCTCTAGTGTTGGGTGGTCAGAGCTCTGAGTTCTTAGAACGCACAAGGGGCGGAGATCCCACTCATATTGGTGTCCGGAAGGAGTCCTTGTCCAAGTGCCCAAACTTGTGGATTTGAGTATTTCAGGCCCTGCTAAGGGCATTCCCATTACACTCCATTAGCTCAGTCTTGACACAGCACTTGACATAATGTTACGGCTGATAGTGACTCTATCCTGGATTGACAAAGGTGTCTCAAAAGTCTGCTCTGCTGTTGCTCTGTTCATGTTCCTAAATCAACCATATATGTTGACCAGTAATATAAGAGGGTGCATAGCATTGGAAAGATGGAGCTTTCCGTATCCATAAGAAGGGCGTCGAACAGTGCTTTCCATGATACACTCCCCAGTTTCATCAATACTTTTTCTCTCAGGGCACCAGAAGCTTCCAGGCGACCTCACTCAAAGACCACTTTTCCAACAGCACTTGACCTTCTGAGCTGCCAATACAGTGGCAAACGACCACCGAGGCACTAAACTCTCTACTGATCTTTCTCCTGCCTCTTTGCTTTGTTTTCTGTTATGTTTTCTGGCTCCTTCTTCTTACCTAACCTCAAAATGATGAAATTACCCAGGGATCTTACCTATATAGTCTTTGACTTCTCCAGCTTTCAGATCTTCCAATTCTGTCCTATGGCTTTAAATAAAATATAAGTGCAGAACATTCTCATATTTCCCTCTGTAGCACCACTTTCTCTTCCGAACCGTGGAGTTAATCAATTTGCCTTCTTGGATGGTCCTTTTCGATGCTAATGAACATATCACAAACATTAACAGGTTCAAAACTGAACTTGGTCTCCTCTTCCCCATAAACATGCTCCTCATCCTCTAATTTTTATGAACTAAACCTGGAATTGAACGTTCATGTTTGCCTGTCCCATAAATATAGTATCTGACATCGTGCATTAAGCGTGTGTGTGTTTAATGAATGAGTAAAGGAGGAGATAAGGTGGTCATTGGAACATCTCTGGAGTAGCATTATGTTGGCACCTCCAGTTTTACCAACAGGTATTTAACTGTATATTTTTCCATAGACATTTAATTTAATATGAGATGCAAAGTTCTAGTTTATTTTAAGCTAAAAAAAAAAAAAAATAGCAACCGCATTGGTATGGTACTATAGTTAAATCATTTCATTTTATCCTAAATAACCTTGAGGGATAGGTATTGTTTTTCTCATTTCTAGATGATGAAGATAAGGCTTAGACAGTATATGTGAGTCTCCAAAAGGTGCCCAGCTAGCAATGGACAGAGTTGTAATAGGAATTCGGATTTTTTTAAAACATATTATTCCAGGCCATTGTTGTAATATATATATTTTTTCATTATATAAAATGAGGTCAGTGGAAGATTAGCCTCAGTTTCTTCATCCATAGAATAAGGGTAATAATATCTACCTCAATGTGATAATTAAATGAGATAATGCATGTAAAGCACTTAGTTACTATGATTGGGTGATGGTAAGCCCTTGTGATGGGCTAGACTTTATTAATATGAGATTTTAAATCTCTTCCTCTATGAAATGCAAAGCAATTAAAGGCTTTTTAGCGAGACAGTGATACAATGAAAGCTACTATGGGGGAAGATTAACCTGTCACTTGTGGAAAGGTAATATTAAAGTAGAGAGGAATCTGGAAACACAGCATAATAATAGCTCAGCCACACAGTGCTGCCTGCTAAACTACAGTGGTGGTTTGGGGCTCCCATCACTGGCTGGACAGAGTGGGCAGGAGGGCAACCCCAAAAAGAGGAGTACCAGGTACAGGAATCTCCGGGCTCAGGCAGAGCCAGCAAAGGGACCCAGGAGGAAACCTTGAGTCTGAGAAAGGGAATGTCACATCTGTAATGGGGGTGGCGCTGTGACGTGTCAAGCCAGCAGCAAGGAAGGATAGAAAACCATAGTTGTGTTCCATCTCAGACTGAATCTTGTCCGCAGAAATGTGTGTACAGTGCTCTTATTATTAACTATGTTAGTTGTCATTATTTCAGAATTCCAGACTTCTGAAATTGTACATTAGATGCTATGATAGCTCAAAGTCCACACTGACATGTGACAGTAATCTTCATTAGCCACCATGGCCTTCAGGTGTCCGAAATCGTGTGTTATGGCTAGGCCTGCTTCACTCAGCCATGCACAGCATCTGTCTGACCTTGGAATGAATTTATAAACAAAGGCGCCAAGGCCAGGGTGAGTCTCATGGAGGTCAGGTTTGCAGCTGGCCTGATGGTTCAAGGGAAATCGTCGGCGGCGGCAGCCGTCCGTCTCGAGAGACGATGGTGTAGCTTCTTAAGAGTCTATCTGCACCGCCGAGAATGGCTGTGCAGTCCGACTCGGGAGTGACACGGTATCTGTCTCCTCCCGTGTTGAATTGACATCTTGCGATGACGCTGGAGTGTCCTCTCCAGTGAAGCTGAAGCTACAGAGCCTGGGCAGGGTGATACGGAGGGTCTGCTGTTGCCCATGCAGCAGACCCCCCCCTCTCTTCGCAGCTGAAGGGTCTAAGGGAAATAGTTCAGATACAAGCCTTCCACACTGAGAGGGGTGTTCCCCTGGTTTAAATAAAACAGAACTGGACTTTTTTTGACACATGGTGGAAGCATGAGGTGGCTGAGAAGTCCACACTGGGTTTAACACTTGCATTGATCAATATGAAAAAATAAAGAATTAAATGGAGAGATGTTAATAAGAATTAATTATGGTGGTTTTCATGGTGTTAGAATTCAAGGGCAAGAACATTAATAGGACTTCCAAAAATTTTTAAAATTGTATTACAATAGGTAAGCCTTGTGCTTATTTGGTTTATTCTCATGCCTAAAAAAAACTAAGAGGGACTGCAATAATAAGTTGGTGGTTTAAAAATTATGCTTCCTGGACTGAGAATTAGCCATCAGGAATGGACCACGTGTACTTTTTATATAACCAATACAGAACTGCTATTAAATTCGTTGCTCAATAAAAGTGTGAGAATTTTATATTTTAAAAACATGGTTAACATACTGTTTTAAATTTCTTTACTGAAACCCCACAGCAAACAATAACAAAACTCCCAGAGCATTATGGCTGCTCAGTGAAGTAATAAACTCTTGGATTAGATTCTCTGCTTCAGCAGAATCCAGGTACATGCACAAGAGTGATATATCGGGGGGCCAGAGATACTGTTGAGAGTCTTCACAGCAGACTGAACATTGGAAATGACACTAAACCTTGTGTCAAGACACACACAAAGGCTTCCAGACACAGAGTGCACCTGAGGTTATAATCTGTCAAGACTAACAAAGAGTGAGTACCTGTGAAAGCAAATAGACTCTGATATAATTGTCATCTCCAAATGGGTGAAAAAAAGATTTTTATTTGCAATTAACATTCAAGTGCCTGAGACTGACTCATTTACTCATTTTCTGGCAAGTTATGTAGTGATATACAGGAGTAATAATCATGGTTACATGGCACATTTATGCAATATTTTTCATCCTTAAGGATCCTAAAGCTCTTTACAATTATACCTAATGTTTGTTAAAGTACTTTTAAGGGGGGGAGGGGATGACAGAGACATTTGAAATCTTATGATTATTAAAAACCTTGATGCAGTAAGTATAGGAACATTTCTCATGAAACTGTTGCCAGGTCTAGTGTAGGAAATGAAATTCCTTTATGAAACTGATGAACTGATGTTTATACAACTTTTTCTTTAAGACGCTTAAAGTCAGTCTCTTCTCTCTTTTAACTATCTTGAAAATCACATGCAATTTGGTCTAAAATTACTTCTTTGCAGAATGTTAAGGAAGGGAATATTCTTAATAGAATAAAAATCTATTCTTTGGTCAATAAATACACTTATTATTTCCAAAAAAATCACAGGCAACATCTTAATAATAACATTAGAAATACTAATTGTGTGTGTGTGTGTACTCATCACCCACAGTCAAATAACATCCCTCACCATATATGTAGCCCCCTTTACTCTTTACTACTCCCCCCTCCCCCCTTCTCTCTGATAACCACCATACTATTGTCTGTGTCACTGAGTTTCAGTTTTATATTTCACATATGAGTGAAATTATACAGTTGCTAACTTTTTCTGACTGACTTATTTTACTCAGCATGATATTCTCAAGGTCCATACATGCTGTTTCAAATGGCAGTATTTCATTTTTTATGAGTGAGTAGTAGTCCGTAGTATATATGTACCATGTCTTCTTTATCCAGTTCTCCGTAGAAGGACACTTTGGTTGTCTCTATATCTTGGCCACTGAATAATATTGCATGAACATAGAGGTGCATATATCTTAGTGAATAAATGCTTTTGAGTTTTTCAGGTAATTAGCCAGAGGAGGGATTGCTGGATTATACGGTACCTCTATTCTTAATTTCTTGAGGAACCACCATACTGTTTTCCATAGTGGTTGTACCAGTTTACATTACCACCAGCAGTGAATAAGGGTTGCTTTTTTCTCCACAATCTCTCTAACACTTGGTATTACCTGTCTTGTTGATAATAGTCATTCTAATAGGTGTGAAGTGGTATCTCATTATAGTTTTTATTTGCATTTCCCTAATACCTAGTGAAGTTGAGCATCTGTTGGACCTTTGTATGTCCTCTAGGGAGAAGTGTCTGTTTAGGTCCCTTGCCCAAGTTTTAATTGGATTGCATGTTTCTTTGGTGTCAAGTTGTATGAGTTCTTTGTATATTATGGATATTACTCCATTGTGGAGTTATTGTTTCAAATATCTCCAATTCCGTTTCTTGCCTTTTTATTTTGTTGTTGGTTTCTTCTGCTGTGCATATACTTTTTAGTTTGACATAGTCTCATTCATTTCTTTTTGCCTTTATTTCCCTTGTCTTTGGGGTCAAATTTATAAAATGTTCTATATGACCATGGTCCATAAATTAATACCTATGTTTTCTTCTTTGAATGATTGGTAGAATTTACTAGTAAAGCCATCTGGTCATGAACTTTTATTTTGGGGGAGGTTTTTGATGGTTGTTTCAATTTCCTCACTGTTGATTGGTCTATTTAGATTTTCCAGTTCTTCATGATTCAGTCTAGGAAGATTCTGTATTTCTAGGAACTCACTCATTTCTTCTAATTTGGTGGCATGCAGTCTTTCATAGTATTCTTACATGATCCTTTGTATTTCTGTGATGTCTGTGGTTAACTTCTCTTTCATTTCTGATTTTGCTTATATGAGTCTTTTGCCTTTATTCCTTAGTGAGTGAAGCCAGGGAGTGGCCATTTTTATAACCTTTTTAAAAAGCCAGCGCTTGACTGTATTAATTTTTGTATGGTCTTTTTGTTCTCTATTTCATAACTGACAGTTATGCTCTAATTTTTATAATTTTATTTCTTCTGCTGGTTTTGTGTTGCTTTTACTCTTATTTTTTCTAGTTCTTTAAGATGTAATGTTAGGTTGTTTATTGGGATTTCTCTTATTTCTTCAGACAGGCATGTAAGGTTATGAACTTATCTCTTATTACTGCTTTTGCCGTAACCCAACAGCTTTCATATGTTATATTCTCATTTGTCTTTATATATATTTTGATCTCACCTTTCATTTTTCTCTGACCCAGTCATTTTTTAGCAGTATATTGTTTACTCTCAATATAATTGTGGGTTTCTTTACTTTCTTTTCATACCTAGTTTCTAATTTCAAAGCACTGTGGTCAGAGAATATGTGTGGTATGATTTCAGTCTTCTTGAATTAGTTGAAGCTAGTTTTGTGAACCAAATATGATCTGTCCTTGAAAATGTTTCATGTGCACTGGAGAAGAATGTATAATCTGATGTTCTGGGATGAAAGGCTCTGTAAATGTCAATTATGTTCATTTGCTCTGATGTGTCAGTTAAGACTAATATTTCTCTATTGATATTCTCTTTGGATGATCTATCTAGAACTGTCAATGGAATAGTAAGGTCCCCAATTGTCACTGTTTTTTACTGTTCTCCCTTTAGTTCTGTTAGTAGTTGCTTTATATATTTCTTTTTTTTTTTTTTCTGGGATGAATAATTACCCTAATTTTCTTTCAAAATTGATAGACAATAGATTGGTGGAGTTCAGGTATTCAGTCCACAGATATTTACTGCATGTCAACTCTGTGAAAGGAATTGCATTACCTGCAACACAACAATTCTCTTGCATCTTATGGGTGGTTGGCAACAGATTGAATTAAAGCCTGTTCCATATACAATATCCCCTCACTTATCGTGGGTATTATGTTCTAGACCACCCCCTGCAATAGGTGAAAATCTGCTAAGTAGGAACTGGACATTTACTTTAGTATTTCTATATATTTTAAGGCTTTATAAACCCTTCCCATACACTTCTAAACCATTCCCAGTCCCTTATTAACCTTTCCCACTCCATTATTAACACTTTCCACACTTTTATAAGCATTATGTTTATAAAATAATGTTCTTAAACATATTCTACACCCTTAAACCTATATAACTTTAACAACATTCACAGTACCGCAAAATCCCGCGATATAGCGAAAAATCCGCGATAAGTAATTAAATATAGTATTTTTTAAAATCCCGTGATACAGAGAGGCCACGATAAGTGAACTGCGATATAGAGAGGGACTCCTCTATAGCCCATTTATTTTCGCCAGAGAATGAGAGCTCTTGTAATAACATCCTCTGCCCACCAGTTACACTTTGCAGTGACAACACCAGGTAGCTTTTGAGCAATGGGTTAATACCACATGCCACTCTCTACAGACTTAGATGATGGATGACTGAAACTTGATGTAGCTGGACAGCTGTCGGAACAGACTATTATACTTAAAGGATGCCATTTCTAACTATGATGATAATTAGAGTAGATGAAATGCATAAATCAGTGGAGCTTTTTTATAGGATTGGTTTGGGGGAACAATTTTTAAACCTCCTTATGTGCTTAATGCATTGGACTGGGGTCCAATGCATGTTTCTATAAGTAGAAGGATATGATATTCTTGTTTCAAATGTTATACTATGCATTTTCTTATATTTGAATTTATACAAAAGAACGTTCTGTTGCAATCAAGGGACTATATATTCTCATATCTCTTTCCTCTTTTGTTTTTTTGTCTCTCCCTAAACTTCCTCACTCCTAACTTTCTGCCCCAACTAAAGGAAGTAGAAATGATTTGTTCTCTGAATATTTTCAGAAATATTATACCCAAGAATCTATGTCAATGGTTTATTGTGAGCAGATGCCTGCAAGATTCATATATTAATTAGAGTAGACTGATTGGTATTGCTACAATAGTCTTCAAAATTTCAGAGACTTTACAAACGGACATTTATTTTTTATCCTTATAACAATTCAAAGTAAGTTTTCTTTCTTTTTTTTTCATTGCTATCTGAGGCATGAAAGAATATATATCTAGGGGGCCCAATAATCCATCTAGTGACTGAATCTGGCCAGTAAGTCACTGTTTTGGATGTCCACCATTCAGTTTTGGGAAGTTCACACCTTAGTGTCTCTGAAGGTTTGTTTTATGTTGGAGTTTAGGAACACATTATAATAGGATTCACCGACCTTAGGTAAAGCATATTTGTTCTTCTTTATTTGCTTAACATACTATGGAAATGTATTACTTATGTTATTTAAATACATCATTCATTGGACATATGGAAGAATTTAAATTTACCATTTCCTTTGGCATTAGATGCACTCATGTGACTTGGTTGGCCAATGAAATGTGACAAAAAAAAATATTTGTCATTTGCAGGAGGACGTTTAAAACTTTGCTGTTCTTTGTCCCTTTTGTCATTCTTCCTCAAGGTGACTGGCAGAGGTTCAGGTTTGGGCTACTTTGTCAGCACAGGGCCTCCAGAGACAACAATACAGACCAGAGCATTCAGCAATCCACAGTAGATATGAAGCATGAATGAAGAAAAATGTATTTAACCATTAAAATTTGGGAGTTGTTTGTTTGCAATATCACTTTTTGATCTCTCCAGATTAAATTTTTTGTTATAGCCATTTTGCAGCAACTGTCAATTTTTTTGGAGGAGGAATTATAAGCATGTAGATTATAAATTATAAGACTTGACTTGAAGTCCCTTGAAGTGGGAATTAATAAGATAGATGCGTGAAACTTGGTCATATTGCTTAATCTCTCTAACCCTCAGTTTCATCATTTGTACAGTGAGGGCTTTGGTATTGAATAATTTTAAAGGTATTTTTCTTTTAAAATTTACCTGAAGTGAAATCTGTGCCCTTTTCAAATGATGAATAAATTTTTACAGATATACTAACTGCCACTGAACTCTACAGTAAGCTAGAGTAATAAAATTTCCATTATATTTATTATCACAGTCTTTAGGTTTGCTTAAAGTCATTAGCTATGAATATTTGTGTGTACAGGATGGGTTCAATGAGGATAATTTAGAAGCAAAGACACTGAAATTAAAAAATATTAAGTGCCTTGCTTCAAATCACAAACATAATTGCTAGAAGAAATACAGCACCTAAATCGAGGGATTTCTGAGCATATATTCTTTCTCTGTTACCATATTTGCACTCTAAATTGTAGTTCCTGCAGAAAGCTTTATTTATTTTATTTATGCCTGGTTTATGCTCCCCACTGACATATCCAGTGCGACTACCCCCCACTGAGAGAAATCGGGAAGAACATTTGGAGAATGTGCCTTGCTTTGAAAAAGAAACAGAATATTTAATGTGCCTTTTTGTGGAAGAAAAAAAAGAGAGAGAAGCAAGTTCAAGATGAGAAACTACTAGCCAGCAAGCATATTGTGATAAATTAGCCATAACATAATTACAGCAACTTCCTTGGGAAAGAAGTCAATGCTGAATCAGACTAAGAAAGACCAAGGGGATCAAATGCAGGTCAAAGGTACTTCTCCATCTTGAAACTGGATAATTATTACTGTTACTATTGTCAGTTACTATAATATAATACTGGGCAAAATACACAAAGTCCCAATGCTGCTTTTATTGGCTGGCTAGACAAGTCAATCCATTACAAGGAAAGGAATGCATGTATATTAATCTATCTCAGTATCAGGTGAATTAGGGTGATTAGAAGATGGCTAACTCTGAGTCTCCTTGAGATTTTTATTTTTACTGTTGAAATATGAGCAGAAAGTGCTAGAAGTGATTTTGAATGCAGAAATCGCAAGCATTCCTTTTGTTTGGAAAACCGGACAACAAGACTTGCTGTAATAGAAAGTGCACCTGTTTGGAAAACTGAAAAGATGAACTTGCTTGCCTGCTTCACCACTGACCATCTACCTTGCACCCGAGCAGCAAGCAGGAGGCCACAGAGAGGTCTCTATTTCTCTTATTCACAGCATTCCATCAGCCACCCAGCTTTCCTGTTACACTGCGATAGTAGTCCTACCGTGTGTGTCCCCCCCCCCCCTTCATTCTACTACCCCCACTGTGGGCATCTGGTCTCCAGCCTTCCTGCTCATATTTCTGCACTCAAGTCCTCACCTACTTCCTTGCCTTCAGCTTCATGTGTTCCTTGTAAATTCTTCTTAAGTTCACCCAAGTGACCTAACTGAAATGCAAACCTAATCATGACATTCCTGTTCATTATATCATTCCTTAGTTATTCAGCAACTCTGTCTCATGGCTAACTGTTGCCCAAAGAGTAGAACTGTATGTCCTTCTCTTGCCAGATATCAGTCCAACTGCTTGTCAAACAAACCTAGCATTCATTTTCTACTTACTATTTCGTAAATCTTATATTGCCCTTATTGGACTCTCAGCTCTGTGCTGGTGAGGTATCTTTCTTTCTATTTCAGAAGTCCATCTTGGGCTGTGGGTGGGGAATGGCAACAGAGGTTCCTTAGTGGTCAGGCTCTGTGAGCAGAACCGGCTCCTTGCTGCTCTGGTGTGGGGCATGAACCGTCTTTTATGGTATCAGCTAAAATATATAAACGCGCGCGCGCGCGTGTGTGTGTGTGTGTGTGTGTGTGTGTGTGGTGTTTCTATAGCATGGTAACCATTCATTCTGGAAAACCAATGTGTATGTAGAATGATGAAAGGAAATAAACCATATATCTGCAAGTAGAAAGGTCCTGACCTGTGATTCTATGCTCCATTAAAACTATTAACAGGCTATAAAGCCCATTCCTTTTGATAACCAAGAGTCTTGATCTACGTGCAGGATTTCTTTTGTCTCTTAATCAACCCAAGTATGGGTATAACAAAAACTCAAAGGACTTGATGGCCTGAGGACACTTTTGAACCCATGAACTACATAAGTCAGTGGAGGAATGATCCAGACTTCTATCCTTTGGCAGGATGTCTGTGTAATATACATGTAACTCAGAGGGTTTCCAGTGGACTTGAGCACCACTTTTTCACAGTGGAACCTAATTCTATAATGTCCCCTCTGGTGGTTCTCCCTCTGTCCCTGTCTTATTCCAGCTGTTATGATTACCTTCTAGATAAGCTAGCAAAGCCCAGTGTATTTTTTTAGGCTCTACTTTCAAAAGAACCCAGACTAAGGCAATTAATCTGTCACTGATCTTTTCTACCAAATACTTTATTGATTCTATAGCCAGGCACGTAAGATATTTTACTATTGCTCTAATTTGCTCTTTGGAATAAGTTTAGCAAAGGACTATGTGTATATATTAATCACTTATATGTATTATTTTTACTATTAATTTTTCATAAATTCAAACCTTGTTTAGAATAAGAGATCCCTTTATTGTTAAAAGGGTATAGAAGTTAAGGTTTAAAGCTAGTTATCATTCAGGTGGAGAATGATAGGTATTTAAGGGTTTCCTGTTACCTAGATACCAGGGACTTTTGATCTTATCACCATGCAAAAGTTTCTACTGAAAATAGCCACACTTCTTTGCAGTAAAAGCTCATCCTCAAGGATTAACAAAAAGGGGAATTTTGCTATCTCTGAAGAAAGAAAGGTGTGTGTATTTATGTACAACCCTGCACCACATAACAATATTTTGGTCAACAATGGCCCACATATCCGAGGATGGTCCCACAAGATTACATGAGTGGCATCTAGAAGAAGATGCTCAAGAGGTTCTCCCATGACTTCAAAGGACTTTCCAAAGCTGAAGAGTTAGCAAAAATCCACAAAGTTGTGGTTGAGGTAACAAACAACTTGAACCTGGGTGTGAATGAGGATGACTTTGAGGAACTCCTAGAGATGGTTCTTATGGCTTTTACTAAATAGTAGTTATTCAAACTGGAACAGGAACTCATAGCCGAGGAAGAGGCAAGAGAAAAGGAAACTTCAGGAGGAGAAAAAAAGAAAAAAGGAAAAAGAACTCAATAAAATTTACAGTGAAAGATTTAACAGAAGCTTTTGCAGACCTCAGCAAGCCCCTTGAACAGTATGAAAGCATGATCGTCACAGTTAACAGTTTTCATTAACAGATAGGAATGCTCATGGTGCAGTATCTGCTTACCAACAAATCTATGGTTCAAAAGAAGAAACAAGCAACTTATCCAGCCCCCACAGTTTCATATTTCTGAAAAAAAAAAGAACACCCCCTCAAGGAGAGTCTCAGGCAGGTCCTTCAGGAGGTGTTCCTGGGAGGGGCATTGTCATCATGGGAGATGACAGCCTCAGCCTCGTACATGTCACTGCCCTGAAGCCTTTCCTTTGGGACAAGAGGTGGAGGTGGGAGACAGGGGCAATGATGATCCTGACCCTGTGCGGGCCCAGGCTAATGTGTGTGTTTGCATCTCAGTTTTCAATGACAAAAAAAATTAAAAGTAGAAAAAACAAACTAAGGATAAAGAAAATATTTTGTACAGCTGTAATAATGTGCGTGTGTTTTAAGCTAAGTGTTATTACAAAAAAAGTTGAGAAGTTAAAAAATTAAAATGCTTATAAAGTAAAAACATACAGTAAGCTAAGTTTAATTTATTATTGAAGATAGAAACATATTGTTTATAAATTTAATGTGGCCCAAGTGTGCTTACAGAGGGCATAAGGTCGATAGTCACGTCCAGCAATGCCCTGGGCCTTCTCACTTCCTCGCCAGGCACCCACTGGCTCACCCAGAGCAGCTTCCAGCCCTGCAGGTTCCATTCATTTTAAATGCCATATACAGGTGTACCATTTTTTCATACTCTATTTTACTGTACTTCTATGTTTATGTACACAAACCCTTACCCTTGTGATATGATTGTCTGCAGTATTCGGTATAGGAACGTGCCACACAGGCCTGCAGCCTTGAAGCAACAGTCGGTACCATATGGCCTAGGCATGTGCAGGCTAGACCATCTATGTTTGTGTAAATGCATTATATGATGTTCTCACAGCAATGAAATAGCTTAATGACTGATTTCTCAGAACATATCCCCATCATTAAGTGATGCGTGACTGTAATTCATACATTAAAGCAGGGTACACCTTGTGTTAGTGCAGTGGTATCTATTTCTCTTATAAAGGCACAGTTTAGGTAACAAAGGTTAAATGCCAACATGTAGATGAAGTCTGGGTTAACTGGGTTTAGTGCAATTTGCCTAAAATAATCATTTCTTGTTCTTATTTATGCACACAGATACAAATATTGAAAGACAAGTGAGGCAGAATGCTCGAATGTCTGAGATTCAGTGACAAATTTCTTCCAGTCTTATCTTATTCATTAGGATAATGAAGCAAAACAAATAAGCATTGGCTTTTGCTCCTAGCATGTGAGTTTCTGCAGGAGAAAAGGAACAAGGCACAAATGCAGATTTCATTTACTAAACTGCCATTATGCCCTTATATTTCCTTGGGGCATGACAGCCAAGGGGAAAGGAAAAATACAAATGTTTTGACTTGCGGGAGCTAGCCTGTGATAATTAACATTTAGTTGTCTTTCTTGTCTTGTTTTAAAATATTATTCATCTTGATATATATGTTTATGTGTGTGTCTACTTAATTCAACAATGTATGGAGCATCTACTATATGAAAGTTCAGTACTAAGAGCTAGAGGTCATAAAAGGTGATAAATTTCAAGTCTTATTCTCAAGAAGCTTATAGATTAAGTCATAACTATAAATAGCCTCCTATCAGATCAGGCCACCTTTGCCACCAAATGTTAGTCCAGGTTAGGTTAAGTTTTGTCAAAATATACATTACAAGAAAATTTTTCAGTTTTTAGCCCAACCTGAACTCACATTTGGAAATAAGCTTGACCTGATCAGACATGAGGCTATTTATAGTTTTAATTATCTTACTTAAACATTTGCTGAAGAAATATTAATGTTTGTGGAATGTTATTCCTAACACCATCAGCCTATTATAAAATATACAGAATATCCACCTGTGGAGCCTAAGAAAGAAGGTTCCAACTAAGAAGTGCTCCTGGTGGCTAACTGGTATAAAAAAAAAAAAAAAAAAAAAAGCAAAAAGAAAGAAAGTAAAGAAAAAACTATAATAACAACAACAAAAACCGAGCCTAGCGGCCATTTCCACACAGGCGCCTCTCTTGCAAATTATGCTTCAGGGAGAAGCTTGCACTGAACTGCCTGCCTGCACTGGATCTCTGCCAACCTGACCAATCAGAGAGGCTCTGTATATGTGGGTGTATTTATGTGTGTGTGTGTGTGTGTGTGTGTGTGTATCATTTCTTCATTCTCTCTTCCTTCTCTTCATTCATTTTTCTTTATTTTATTGATACATAACTGGCATGTAATATTGTATAAGTTTACAGTGTACAAGATGTTGGTTTGATATATTTATATGCCATAGTATGATTACCACTGTAGTTTTAGCAAAGACCTCTACCCTGTCCCATAATTATCATTTCCTATTTGAATGCTACATTTCTGGATCCATTGATTGGTTGATGGACACTTAGGCTGTTTCCATATGTTAACAATTGTCAGTAATGCTACAGTGAATATGGGAGCACAGATGTCTCTTGGAGGTAATGGTTTTGTTTTCTTTGGATGTATATCCAGAAGTGGGATTGCTGGGTCACATAGTTCTATTCTGAGATTGTTGTAAACAGTACAGTTCTGACCTGTAGGCCAATAAATCTTTGCCCTCATGTGGGGATGCCACAGGCCGCGGTGTGATGCCCTGAGAGCCGTTTTCATGAGTTCTGTCGTTATCCCGCCTAGCAGGCCGTGGGCTATTTACTTTCCGTACATTGTCCCGTGTATTCCTCACAATGATAATATGAACTGCACATTCTTGTTATTCCTATTTCACAGATTAGGAGACTGATATTGATGGAGTAACTTTTCCATGGCCACACAACAGTAGGCTGTGACCGCTGTGGGGATCTAACACGGGCTGATAGCACTTCAAAGCTCATGTCCCAACGACTATACTAACTCGAGCACTATGCTGGGAATATGATAACTCTGAGCTCTGCTGCTAAGCCTGCCGCCTCCCCACGGAAATCATTGGCCCTTAGGGTTTCTGTGGAGCTGGGACCAAAACCGAAAACAAACAATACCAACACCAACAAAAGCAAGGTTGTAGAGAATAGCTTCTAATTTTTTTTTTTTTTTTTTTCTGTTGTACTTTGTGATAGAGAATCCAGCTCTGGGTATCCCCTTTCTAATGGAGACTCCCTGCTTGGCTTCTCTGCCAATAATATCGATAAGTCAGTTGAATTCTCTGACTTCTGACTCTTGATCTTCCCAGCAATCAAAAGAGGACTCTGGGATGCTTCCGGTTCTGTAAGTGTGCAAGTCTCCCACCAAGGCCATTACCTGAAGAGCTTAGGAAGGTCAATACATTGTTCTTATATTGTTATTCAATTTATTTTTCCCTAAGCTTATTTTACCATAGCTCTCAGCGAGGACTTCCATACATTTTGAGACTACAGTGTGACTGCTGTTTTATTCAACACAATGATAGAACTAACACTGACTAACAAACATGTGTTGAACTAGTTTGACATGAGCCACACTAACCCTGATCACATATAAATCACACACTATGACATTCCAACATGTAATTGAGGAAAAAACTGAGGTTGCAGAATTAACAAGCAGTAGGACCAGAATATGAACTCCATAGGACCCCAGTTCTCTCCAGTGATGCATAATTCGGACCCTCCATCTTCTGCCCTTCCGTGTGCTCTTCTTGGGGTGGGTGATAGGAAGAAAAACAATTTTTAAAAAAATCTGAAACCTTTTCATTTACTGTGAAAACACCATTGGGAAGTAAAGGGACCCTAAACATTTTGCCAATTGCTTTATCATGTTGTTGTGGGGTTTTTTTGTTTGTTTGTTTGTTTGTTTTTTCCATCATGCAAAGAACAGTTCAGGACATTTCTTTAACTGGAGAAGCAAATTTATCTTCTCCTTTCTTATCTGCTACCTTATTGAATTGTCCTGTTGAAATGGTCTTAATAGATATCTCTTTATTTGCTTTCAGTGCTGGGCATTTCCCTAACTCGACCCTTGTTCTTTTACCCCATGTTTATACTTCCGGGCAAATTGTAGTAGCTCTCACCTCAGTGAAACAAACTATGTGACTGTTTGTTTGCAATGTTTTGACTTCCATAAAATAAATCTAAAATGATATATACAAATATGTGTCAATAAGGTATTGGATACATTTTCTTGGTGAATAGGAGGTTATCATGGAGAAGCAGATACCTAAGGGAGTCACAATCCATCATTCACAAGCCCAGGGAACACAAGAGTTGTTAAATATAATTAATATTTGAATTCTACTGTTTTCCCATGTATGGTTTACAAGGAACTGTCAGAAGAAACAAACAAACATAATACTAATTGAGAACATTTATTTTGTACTTTTCACAACAACATTAAGGAAAGCGTCAAATCGTTTTCATTTCACGAGAGCTTATCGGCGATCAAAACAAGAGATGATTTAAGCTATATTAAAGCATGAGGTAGCCAAATGTAAAAAGTGGTTTTTGGTGATGTTCTCCACATCAGGATTTACCCACAATCCCCCTTTTTAAAAAATCATCCTCACTCAAGGACGTGTTTATTGATTTTAGAGGGAGAGGAAGGGAAGGGTAGGGAAGGAGAGAAACATCGATGTGACACAGAAGCATGTGAGACAGAAACATCAATTGGCTGCTTCTCACATGCAACCCAACTGGGACAGAGCCCTCAGCCTAAACATGTGCCTTGACTGGGAATCCAACCCATGACCTTTTGGTTTATAAGACAACGCTCCAACCAACTGAGCCACACCAGCCAGGGCAAGGACCCCCTTTATTTTTTCAGTAAATATAGCAAAGATGTCGATGTCTATGCTACAAGATAATCCGTTTTGGTGGGATTCTGAGCACAGGCTTGGAGACATGCATGGACGCAGCTGGGCGGTCTGCACATGTGACGAGGACTTGTGCATTTGTCCAGGGCTGTGTTCTGCCTGCTCCTTACCCTGCTCATGGCTTGCCTTGCCCTGGGGGATTGCTGTCAGTAACAGTTAAGCCCCTGGCAGTTCGAATATTCTGCATCAACCTGCAGCTATTTTGGGGCATGTTCCTGAGAGGGTATTGCAGAATTCCCACTAATAATCATTTCTTCTTCCATTAGTTATGACATTTTCTCTCAATATTACCTATATTCTTCCTAACATGTACATGTGCACACACATGCAGTATAAAAGGAAAGCCAGTAATTGCAGACGACAAGGCTTTCTTTTTTTTTTTTTTTTATATTGAAAATAAGAATGCAAGTTTCTCCTTAATTGGAAATGAAGGTATGACTTTAAAAATAACACAACTAAGTTAATAACCTAAATTTCCTCTAAATATTTAATTCTTCTCTAAAGGCTTGAGTTCTTGACCCTGACCTCACCTCATCTCTCTGGTTTTGAGCAATTACACTGGAACATTTCAACCTGTTTCACTGTCTCATAGATATTTATCCAATTTTTTAATTACCAGTAAGGTTATTTACTAGTGCTTTTTTTCCCTTTTCATTTCAAAGAGAAGAATTTCTGTTATTCAAATACGTGTTAAAATGTTGTCAGGCTCACTGTAGTCAAACGTGGACATAATTATAGTCGTTAATGAGTGACTAACAAGGAGATCCGTGTTTTCTCATTTTCTGTTGAGCATCATGAAAATGCGTCCTTAGTTGTTTGATATTGTCTAGTCCTAGAAACGTCAGGAGTTACATTTCAGTGAAATGTAAAAAAGCATAGTGGTCCTGCTGTCAGATGTTTGTTAAGCCTATCGTGTGCCCCTATCTGAGTTACTAAGTATTAGATAAAGAGGTAACCTCTCCCACTGACATGTGGGTCCAAGAACAATAACATAATAGTTAAATGAATCTCAGACCCCAAACTCTGTGACCATATTAGAAGTGGACTTATAAGCCATATTAGCTTGGGAAAAATCATTGTTATTGTTGGGCTAACAAGTCTTCTAATTAGATTGTGATGGATTGACAGGTTATCAAAAAGGAAGAAAGACTCATAAAAACAGGTGAGAGAGTTAAACAATTAATAAGTGAAAACCTAAGAAGGCTATATTTATTTAATGTATATTTGAATATTTCAAAGATGACTGTTGACAGAACATATCATCTGCCATAGACCTAGACTTCAAATAAATGTGTGAAAAGTATTATTTACTCCCTGATGGGGAAATTGCATGTAATGTCCTACAAGGAAAACTTCTGTTAGAAACACTCTCTTTTCTGCTCTGGAATCCATTTGCCTTCCACCTGTTCGTAGGTGAAGAAAATGCAAGATATGGTCGCTGTTTTCTAAGGCACTTCTTTAAGATAGTGGAAAGCAAATTCACAATCAAATTGCCTCCTGTGATTAGGGTTTGGGTCCCTGAGGTCTCTCCTGTTATTTAGAAGGTAATTGGCAGGGTTGCATAATGGAAAATAATTTGCTGGCAAAGTGATGCGGAACTTCACATTCCAGTGCTATTTGTTTGAGAATTTAAATCAGGTGAGATAACTTTTTAAGGAATGTTGCATGCCATTGTAATCAGTAAATATTTTCAACTTGTTTATATTATTTTAAACAGTTTTTACTTCTTTATGGAAGTCAACCTTATTTTGCGGTTAAGGGAGAAACATTCCCAAGTTGGCTGGTTTTGCATTTATTCAACCACTATTTGGTACTTTAAACCCTTTTAGTTTTACACTCACATACAGAATAAATGGTGGATGGGAATATTTGTATAAACCCAAGACAGAAGATCTCTCTTCTTCAGGTCTTATAGACTGGACCTTGCTAAATTTCTCCTGTTTCTGTATTATAATAGCCTAGATGTGCTGCTTGAATTCAGGAACTCTGTGTATCTATCTACATATTCAGTGAGGACCCAGTGCCTGGCCATGGTATCAAGGGAAGAAGGAAAGGAGGGAAGGAGGAAGGAAAGGAGAGGAGAGAAGGAAAAGGAGGAAAGGAAGGAAAAAGGGACGGAGGAAATGGGGAGGGAGTAAGGAAAGAGGAAAGAAAGCAGTCATTTTTATTTGATTTGATTTTTTAAAATATTTTCCAGATTAATTGAGATAGAATTGACATATAGTTTTTTATAACACCTAAAATGGGTATATAACATAATTACTTGATGTTTGTTATATTACAAAACAATTACCACATAAGTTTAGTTCACATCGGTCACCTCACATAATTACTTTTTTTCTAGTGATGAGAACTTTTAATATCTATTTTCTCAGCAACTTTCAAATATAAATACAGTGTCGTTAACTAGAGTCAACATTTTTTATTGATTTTTATCATCTCAAATGCTCCTGAAATTCCAAAATTAAATATACAAGAGCAAATTTGACGGGTAATCTTACTCATCATTCACCAGAGGAGAAACATAACTCAGGTACAATTTGAAGCCCGGCACTTCTGATCTTAGGAACACTGCCCTCAGTTTTTCAGAGTCCAAGGGTTCACCACGAGGATTCCGCCTTTTTTATCCTTTCTGCTTATGCCCTCACCCCCTTCCACCCCTTTCGTATTCTTCATCATTTCATTTTCAGCACAGCCCCCCCTGAGAATAAAAGCTTCTGTCACAAAGAGTGGGAGGAATATGATGTAATGCTCTGGGTAATTTTGTTAAACCCACTTAACACCTAATCCACTCAAGTCAAAGCTGGTATTGGAGTTGTCACTCCCTAGACGGGCTTTGTGCACGAATGCATTCAGTACCCACACATCTGTACAAGTGACTGGCACACATCGTCAGACAGGAGGCTGCGATGGCTGAAAAGGCTACCTCCTCAACTCCTAATTTTCCATCTTTTTATTTCATTTTAACACCTCTGTGCAGACAATTAGCTTTTTTCCCCTTTTCTTTCTCAGACTATTTTAAATTAGTCCATTTCAGGCTGATGAATGAGCCAAGTCCCAGCCCATGATGGAAGCACCAGCTGAATGCTAAAATGGTGCTCAGCGCTCAAATGCAATGCAACCGATTTTATTCTTAGAAGTGAGTAACGGAATATTCCATTTTACAGACCCTCAGACCAATTTATTTAAATAAATATGAGGTATATAATGCACCTTATTTCAGAAGGCATCCTAGGTAATTTTTTAATTGATATATAATTGGAGGTTATGGGGGGAGGTAAATGTTGATGGATGGAGACTTGCCTTAGAGCAGTTAACACATAATACAGCGAACAGATGATGTAGTGTAGAATTCTGCACCTGAAACTTGTGTAATTTTGTTAACCAGTGTCACCACAATAAATTCAAAAATATATAAATATAAAACATTTTAAAAAGAGGTACACTTGACACATGATATATTAGTTCCGGGTACACAACATAATGGTTCACTATTTGGGTACACTGCAAAATGATCACCACACTAAGTCTAGTTACTGGCTATCATTATACAAAGGAACCGTTTTTTCCCTTGTGGTGACAACTTTTAGGATTCACTCTCTTGGCAACGTTGAAGTATGCCCTGCAATGTTACTGTGCTGCACATTACGTCGGCATGACATTTATTTTGTCATTGGAAGTTTGTAACTCTTGACCCCTTTTACCCATTTTCCCTCACCCTCCAATACCCCTCCCCTCTGACAACCACTGTTCCGTTCTCTGTGTCTAGGAGTCTTGTCTTCATTTGTTCTGTTGATTCATTTTGTGTTTTAGATTCTGTATACAAATGAAATCACCCACCTGGGGACATTTAGGTTGTTTCCATATCTTGGTTACTGTAAATAATACTGCAATGATCATAGGGGCATGTGTAACTTTGAAAATTAGTGCTCTTTTTTCCCTTTGGATAAATACCCAGAAGCAGGATTGCTGGTTCATATGGTAGTTTTATTTTTAAACTTTTGAGGGACGTCCATACTGTTTTCTATAGTGGTTGCACCAATTTACATTTTCACCAACCGTGTACAAGGGTCCTATTTTCTGAACATTGTCACCAAGAGTTGTTATTTGATCTCTTTTTAATGATAGCCATTCTAACAAATATGAGGTAGTATCTCCCTGTGGTTTTGATTTGCATTTCCTTGATGATTAGTGATATCGAGAATCTTTATATGTGCCTGTTGGCCATCTGTATGTCTTCTTTAGATAAATGTCTATTCATATCTGCTGCCCACTTTTTAATCTGATGTTTTGTTTTGTTTGCTACTGAGTTGCATAAGTTCTTTATATGTTTTGGATATTACCCCCCTATAGGATATATAGTTTGCAAATATTTTCTTCCATTTAGTAGTTGTGTTGCCTTTGAATTTTATTGCTGTTTTCATTTGCTGTGCAGAAGCTTTTTGGTTTGATATGGTTCCATTTGTTTATTTTTGCTTTGGTTGCCTTTGCATTTATAATCAGATCCCAAAAACTGATCACCAAGACTGTTGTCAAGGAGCTTATCACCTATGTTTTCTTTTTTTTCTAGAAACTATATGGCTTCAGATGTAACACTCAAGTTTTTATTCTATGTTGAGTTGATTTTTGTCTGTGGTATAAGATTGTAGTCTAGTTTCATTCTTTTATATGTGGCTGTCCAGTTTTACAACAACATTTACTGATGCGACTGTCCTCCTCCCATTGTATATATTCTTGTGTACTTTGTCATACATTAATTGATTATAAATGTGTGATGTGTTTCTGGGGTTGATATTCTGTTCTGTTGAACTATATGTTCATGTTTCTGTCAATGTCATACTATTTTTATTATATAGCTTTGTAATGTAATTTTAAATGAAGCCACATGATATATCCAGCTTTGTTTTTCTTTCTCAAAATTGCTTTGGCTATTCTGATTCTTTTGTGGTTTCATACAAATTTTTTGAATCATATACTTTGTTTTGGTGAAAAAAATACCGTTGGAATTTTAATACAGACTGCATTGAATGTATAGATTGCTTTGGATAGTATGGACATTTTAACAATATTAATTCTAATTCATAAGCATGGCATATCTTTTCATTTACTTGTGTCTTCTTCAATTTCTTTCATCAGTGTCTTATAGTTTTCAGTGAACAGGTTTTTCACCTTCTTGGTTAATTTTATTCCCAAGTATTTTATTCTTTTTGATTCAATTGTAAATGGGATTATTTTAAAATTTTCTTTTTGATAGTTTGTTGTTAGTGTATAAAAACACAAAAGATATTTGCATATTGATTTTGCATTCTGCAGTGTTAGTAAATTTATTAGTTTTAATAGTTTTCTTGGTGGAATCTTTAGGCTTTCTATTTATAAAATTATGTTGTTTGCAAATAGCAACAGTTTTGCTCCTTCCTTTCCCATTTGAATGTATTTTGTTTTATTTTATTGTATATTATTTTGCCTAATTGCTCTGGCCAGGACTTCTAATACTATGTTGAATACAAGTGGCAAGATTGAGAATCCTTGTCTCATTCCTCATCTTAGAAGAAAAGCTTTCAGCTTTTTAGTGTTGACTGTGATGGTAACTCAGAGGTGATCTTTTACGGCCTTTATTATGTTGAAGTATGTTCTGTCTGTACCCATGATATTAAGAGTTTTCATCATAAATGGATGTTGAATATTGTCAGAAACTTTACCTGCATCTATTAAAATGATCTGTAATTTCTCACTTAAAAATATATATTTAACTTTTTTTTAAAACAGGTCTCGTTGCTTTGTACTCTTGCTTTCTCTAGTGTGGATTCCAATTCATATAAATATTCACAGTAAAAAATAATTAATTTGAGATTTTAATGCAAAGGGAAGCCCAGTACGTTGGTAAACCATTTGTTTACATGCCTCGCTATGTACTTTTTCTCTCTGCTATGAGATGACCTCTCTTCCTTGACTGCCGGTCCTGGTGGTGAGCACAAGGTCAGGCACCCTTATCATTGTTTTAGAACAGTGGTATCTCATGTACCCAACGTCGCCTGCACAGACGTTCACATATTTAAACATTCCAGATAACTAAAGCATCCCTCTTCAGCAGCAAAGCTCAGCATTTTGATGGAAAGCCTTCTGAAATGTGTCAGACATTACATTTTTTTAATCATGTTGAACAATGAGCACTAAGATAAGTATCACTCTTCTTGATAACTCAGAGACCATTATCAGCAGCCACGATTATATTCTGCCACATTATAGTGGGCCTTTGTAGGCCTTTGGGGTCCTTGTCCTTTTCCTAAGACACAGATTGTGACAGTGGCTCTTCTTCCCATTTCCTGTCATTGACTATCTTCGAATCTAGCAATTTGGAACATTTTTCATCTCATGGCACACGTCCACTGAGTACCAATATCTTTTGCCAATGTAATAAAAAATGAGTAGAATTTTGATTGATTTACAAAAGAAAATACTAGTAATTATTCCCATTCTAGGTCCAAAATGACTTTTAAAAAATCAGGTGCCTTTACCCATACATAAGGATTTGTGGTACCAAGAATTAACCAACCAGATGCAACCTTATTATGCAACATGACCAATACAATGCACCTCTCTTATGTGGCCTACGTATTTACGGTTAAACACAGGGCACCACACTGCAGGGCTCTTGCTGTTTTGGCTGCTGCCACTTGTTTATTTGAAAAGCTAAGGGAAAAGAGGTCGGTGCCCCTGACTAAATAGCCAGGTATCCCGTATTTTAAAAATTCTTGTGGCAAGACAGTGTGCCACAACACTGGTTGAAAAATCACTGTTCTAATCTGCTACAGCAATTTAAATACAATAGCCTAAACTATTGCTGTCTCTTTCTCGGTTGGAATAAAACTCATAGGCTCTGTCATAGAGATTTGCTACTCACCAACAATTGCTGCCTGTTTTAGTCCTGTGACCAGGTCCTGAAAGACATTCGTTACTACTAGTCGAATATCAGTTGAAATGTGCAATTTGGGGATGTTTACTCTAAAAAGAAAAGAAAAGAAAAAATATATATCAAAGAGCCCACTCCAAACCGGTGACTTCAGAGGTTCTGAGAATGTCTGAACACCCTAATATGAAATCCCAAGTACACAAGAAGTCAATATTGCTTCCAGAGGTAGCTTCACAGCATGTCACCCTGCTAAGCTGTGCCTATACATTTAAACATCATTTTAATGTCCCTGTACTGTTAGCTAAGAATTTAACAATATGACATGCTATGGGTATTTATTTATGATGTGAAATGTTTCATTTACTAATCTGAAAGCAAAATAAAAATAATTTCTCACTTACATATTTATTCACCTCTCGTGAGTATCTAAAATTCTAAGGGACATCAACTAATTTTACTTAATAATGTGACTGCATGCTGAGCGGTATTATCCTGTTACACACATGTACAAATCTATACTTTAGGGCAGGTGTCCACAATTTTTTTCTTTCACTAAAGGGCCAGATAGTAACTAGTATTGTTTTTGTGGAACTTTTACTCTCTGTTGTAACTACTCAAATATGTCCTTGAGCCATAGATAATACATAAATTGCCTAAAATATTATTTATAAACACTGTAAGTTGGAGTTTGAATAATGTTTGTCTCTTGAAATATTCTTCTTCTTTTTATTTGTTTAAACCACTGAATATGCTAAAAAAATTTTTAGCTCACAGGCCATGTACAAAGTTTAGAATCTGATTTGATGTGAGAGATCTACACGTAACACCAAGCTTCCAGTAAAAGGCTGAACATTTTAGTAATTGGTTATTTCTAAATATATTGATCATTTCAAAAATAAAATTCCTAGAACATTTTACGGAGCTTTCTGCATCATTGTTTTTGTTCTGATTATTGCTCACACCAAAAGTTCTCATATTTTCATGTTCCTGGGAATAATCCCTAGGCACCGAAGTGGGGCCTGAGACTCTGCATTTCTAACAGGCTCATGGGCCATGCCAATTTTGTTGGTCTTCCACCCAGCCGTTGAGTAGCTAAGGCATAGACCATAGTTAAGGAAGCCCCATTTGACCTCACAAACGATTATGAGTCTGTGTGGAGGACTTTAAATGAATGAAAATTAAAGGTTTTAAACGGATGCCTAGTCCTCAAAAATAAAAACCAAAAAGCATAAAAATTAATAACATTACAATTATGTAAGTGGCTTCACCAAATTAAGAAGAATTACACTAAAAGCCTTCAATACTTAACTTGCTAAGCACCACATATCCTGGCTACTATAAAAAAAATATAGCTTTTATGCAGCCTACATTCATTCAAACTCTTCAAATATTTTTCGTATTTTTGGTAGATTATCTAACACCTACCATAGCAATGAGCAATTCAGTAAACATTATAAGATACGAGGATTATTAAAAATTGATATGTACTCTGTAGGCTTACATGTTGCATTTACTGTGTGCACACATAAATATGCAAGTATGTGTGATTAAAATGCATTTGGTCTCAGGATTTCGAATGTCAAGTTTCAATCCCATGCAAATGAAAGGGGCTGAATACATAAACCTGTCAAAATCATGATTTTAATGGAAATGTCAAGATGACTTCTGAAAGCCAATAGAATAATCTCTTTTATGCAGAGCGAGGAAGGAGCCTATGATCCTAAAAGAAGTAACCTGTCACCCTGCCCTATACGTTTCATCCTATTAGCATCCGCAGCTCCATTATCTAAATGACCATGCACTCCTCCTCTTCCAGAGCTAAATGATGGCATGACATGACTATCATCATATTTATACCTCATAAAATTAGAAAGGTTATTAAGCATAATTTGACCTCTGGCATACTCTAATAGAATCCTGATTTTTTGCTGTTGCCTCTCTTTTTCCTCCTTCCCCTCCTTAGCTCACACCCATCTCTCGTTTCAGTGCGTTTGCATGCTTTGCCTTTTTTTCCCTTCAGGTGACCTATTGCCTGCTTACACAGGCATCATGTTGCATGACCAAATCTAAAATTTTATAAAATGCATTCTTTGTTCCAGTGCTTTCAAATTATCCTTTAAAGCCATCACTCTGGAGAGAGAAGTGACTTCCATTTAATACCTAAAATCACTGCCAAGTATTTTGCCCTCGAAAATTCTGTACAGCGCTGGGTAATGTGAGGCCCGAGGGGTCTCTCTGTTTTGCGGTTACTGCTGTCTTTATCTGGTACTGCAGTGCAGAAGGCTATTACTTATGTTTATCGTTGTTGGTTGGCTCTGATCAAAACATATTAAGGGAGCAGATGCTTTCAAATGGGCAAGGGTCATGTAGTCAGTGTGTTGGACAGTTGAGAAGAAAAGAGTATTCATCATGTTCTTCCATGCTGTTGCAAAGGGTAAAAATGTTCTTTTTTCAAAGCTTAGTAGTATTTCATTGTGTAAACATACACAGCTTTTGTATCCACTTACCTACTGACAGGCAGTTGGGCTGCTTCCAAACCTCGGCAATTGTAAATAACACTGCAATGAACACTGGGGTACATACATTCTTTCGAATTAGTGTTTGGGGTGTCTTTGGATTTATTCCCAGAAGTGGAATTGCCTGGGGAGTATTATGCTGAGTAAAATAAGCCAGTTAGATGAGTAAAATAAATTAACAAAATAGAAACAGGCTCAAAGATACAGAAAACAGACCGACAGCTGTCAGAGGGGAGGGGCTTGGGGGCTGGGTGAAAAGTGTGAAGGGATTAAGCCAAAAAAAAAACCCAAAAACTCATAGACACAGACAACAGTATGGTGGTGACCAGAGGGAATGGAAGTGAGGGGAGGCAGAAGAGGGTAAAGGGGGGATGAATAATGATGGAAGAAGACTTGGATTAGGGCGGTGGACACACAATACAATACAACAGATGATGTATTATAGCATTGTACATGTGAAACTCATGTAATTTTATTAACTAATGTCACCCCAATAAATTCAATTAAAAATAGAGTATTTGTCAGGGTATACTCTTACATTGTAGAATAACCTTCTCTTGAGCATTTTCAGATCATTTTAAACACATTAAACAGAAACAATTACATTCTGCAAGTGCTTAAATATAAGGGAGGTATGCTTCTTTGTCTATATACAAGGTCTTTCCAGACTGTAGCCAGCCCTGTAATATAAAAAATAGAGATATTTATTGAAGAAGATACAAGAAACACAGTACATAGGACAATGGCTTCTCAGTCCCCTTCAAAGTAGGCACCTTGGAACCTCACAATTGCCATCAGCTACCCCCTCATATTTTCCTGCATCTCATAAAAGATCTAAAATCTCTTCCCTTTCAAAGGTGATTTTAGTTTTGGGAAAAGCCAGTGGTCATAGGGCAGTAGTGGGGCTGAATTACATGTTTCACAAAAAAAGCTCTGCATCAGACATGATGTGAGCAAGCACATTGTCATGATGGAGTTGCCAGTCACCAGCTGTCCAGAGCTGTGGCCTTCTGAACCATCTGAATAGTTTCTACAAAGGAATGTTCAAGCTTTACACAAAATTTGATGCAGATTTGTTGCTGTACTTAATCAATCTTTTAATTTTTCTTTTCATGCTTTCCATTACCACTTAGTCCCCTTATATCCCCTCTTCTCAGGTGTCACCACACTGTCGTCCACGTCCATGAGTCCTTTTTCCTTTTTGCTCAATCCCTCCACCCCCTCACCTTCCCCTGAATGCTGTCATCCTGCTCTCCATCTACGAGTCTGTCCCCATTTTCCTTGTCAGTTTGGTTTGTTCATCAGATTCCACATATGAGTGAAATCATATGGGATTTTTCTTTCTCCGACTTACTTACTTAGCATCCATATTGTTGCAAAAGTTAAAACTTCTTTTTTATAGCTGAGCAGTGTTCTATTTTGTAAATGTCCCATAGTTGTTTTATCCACACATCTATGGTAGACACTTGGGCTGCTTCCATGTCTTGGCAATTGTAAATAATGCTGCAGTGAACATAGGGGTGCTTATGTTCTTCCAATTTAGTGTTTTGGGTTCCTTCAGATATACTCCCAGAAGTGGGATCACTGGGTCAAGAGGCAGATCCATTCTTAGCTTTTTTGATGAAATTCCACACTGCTTTCCACAGTGGTTTCGCCAATCTGCCTTCCCACCAACAGTGCAAAAGTCTTCTCCTTTCTCCACATCCTCACTGGGACTTGTTCTTTGTGAATTTATTGATGATAGCCATTCTGGTAGGTGTCGTTTTAATTTGAAGTTCTCTGAAAGTTAGTGAGGTTGAGCATCTTGTTATATATCTTTCAGCCATCTGTATGTCTTCCTTGGAGAAGTATCTATTCAGGGCCTTTGCCCATTTTTTAAAGTGAGTTGTTTTTAGCTGTTGAGTTTCTTTAACTTCTTTATAAACTTTGTATATTAACCTCTTGTCAATGAATATGTTCTCCAATTTTATAGGTTTCTTTTTATTTTGTTGATGATTTTCTTTGCTGTGTAAAAACATTTTAGTTTGATGTAGTCCCATTTGTTTATTTTTTCTTTTATTTTCCTTGCCTTGAGAGATATATCCAATAAAATGTTGTTACGGACAATGTCTAAGATTTTGTTGCCTCTGTCTTCTACAATTATTATGGGTTTTGTCTAGCATTTAAGTCTTTGATTCATTTTGAATTTATTCTTGTGTGTAGTGTGAGAAGGTAGTCTGGTTTCATTTTTTTCTGCATGTATCTGTCCAATTTTCCCAACACCAATTATGGAATAGACCATCTTTAGCCCGTTGTATGTGCTTGCTTCCTCTGTTGAGTATTAATTGGCTATAAAGGTGTGCATTTATTTCTGGGCTCTCTGTTCTGTTCCATTGATCCATGTGTCTGTTTTTATGCCAGTATCATGCTGTTTTGATTACTATGGCCTTATTGTATAGTCTGATATTAGGTAACGTGATTCCTCCAACTTTATTCTTCTTTCTCAGGATTGCAGTTGCTATGGGGGTGGGGGGGCTATTGTAGTCCCATTTAAATTTTTGAAATATGTGTTAAAGTTCTGTGAAATACATCATTGCAATCTTGATAGAAATTGCATTGAATCTATAGGTTGCTTTAAGTAGTATGGACATTTTAATGAATTAATTCTTCCTATCCATGAACATGGTATGTGCTTCCAATTATTTGTCTCTTCTACTTCTTTCTTCAGTGTCTTATTAATCCCTGAGTACAGGTGTTTTACATCCTTGGTTAGGTTTAATTCTAGGTATTTTATTATTTTTGTAGCAATTTTGAATAGAATTATTTTCTTAATTTCCCTTTCTGGTTCACCCATTTTGAATGTGACAGCCGCACATTACACGTGCTCACTCAACAGTGTCTATTACCCCCACTGACTAGTACAGTGGAATCATGACTGTTCATGCACGTGCATTACACTCCACTCTTCTTGGCTGCTAGGTTACATAGATGTCACCCGAACCATTCTCATTATATTAACAGTGGCTGGACTTCTTCCAGACAACCTTGTTATATTAATGTAATATATATATATATATATATATATATATATATATATATTTTTTTTTTTTTTTTCCTTTTCTTCTTCTTTTTTTTTGGGGGGGGGGAGTTCAATGTTAATGTAACTTGTCCTGTATGTGTTTGGTTCTATAATATACTGAAAACCTTTGCTCTACCAAAACCTTCTCAACACAGAGTCTTAACTTTCATTCTCCTCCACTGTGTGTGTTAGTTTTGAGCATTCACTATGTTTTCTTGTTAAAGTCCCTACTGACCATGGCTTCCAACTGCAGAGACATCTTCCCAATGAATTTTCCACTCAAGAAATTAGTCTCTTGCACTCACAGATTCCTGTTCTCAGTTTGATCCATTATATTATTTATTTATACTCATTAGCTATTTATGGACTACCTACTATGTAGAGAGCAAATAGAGGCCCCACTTTTAAGGAGTTTGTAGTCTGATAGGTAATATAGGCAAGAGGGTTGATGATAACAATATGATGTGATCTGCTAGCTTTTAAATCCATGAATCAATCAATATATATTTATGAATTGAAAACTAGGGATAATCATCAGGCCTTCATTAGCCATGGATGTGTATGTGGATATAAATACAGACACAAATGAAGTTATTAACCCCAAAGAGGCTGGAAACTAGTAGGTAGAAAAATAATAACAAAGAGAGAAAACCTTGTTAAAGGGCATTTATGATAACTGCCATATAGTCTTATCAGAGGAAGAAAATCCAACAGATATCAATCTTTCTCTAATAAGAATTCTTTTCATCCTTTTTTCTTCAGTATTGGTAATAATATTTTGTTCTTTGTTCCATATTTGCTTCATCTCAGAATGAATAATTTATCTCCCTATGCATTTTATTTTAAAAACTAACCATATAAATCACTCTATTTCTTTGGTCTTTCTGATGTCCTCTCTTTAATCTGCCTCTATTTTTGTATAGAGTGATTGTCTAGTCTGTTCAGTCTACCATTACAAAACACCATAGATTTAGTGGTTTAAAAATGAGAAAGTTATTTTCTTTTAGTTCTAAAGGCTACAAGCTCCAGACAAGGTGTCTGCCTAATCAGTTCCTGTGAGGGCACTCTCTCTGTCCCAGTTTGAAGATAGTCGGCTTCACACTGTGTGTCCACATAGTCTTCCTTCTTGGTGTTTTGGGGGCAGGGAGGGAGGGAGAGAGAGGGAACGAGAGAACAAAATGATGTCTCTTATCTAGAAACAAATCCTACAGAATCAGATCCCTATCCTTATGGCCTCATTTAACATTAATTACTTTTTTAGAGGATCATCTACAAATACATCCACATTGGGGGTTACAGCTTCAACGTCTGGGTTTTGTAGGAATACAAACATTCAGTCCATAACACTGATCGAAATGGTTAGTCAAATATTTGCTTATATTTACAGTCTTAATAATTAAACGTCCTCAAAACAAACAAAATGCCATCGCCCAGTTTAGAGTTTCAATTACATATAGGCCTGTTGCTGACAATTAACACAGATTCTGGCAGATAAAAATTACTAATTATTGAAAGCAAAGCACACACCATGCAGTAATGTCTGAAGAATGTGAATCTCTAAATCAATAAAAATCACAGATATGTGTTATGTCATCTTCCTAAGCAACAATTTATCTTCTGTACAGAAAGAGAGAAAAATACCATGTTTTTATAAATACATGTTCATTAAATACATTGCATTTTGCTTCATTCTACATAATTTGCATAAAGTATAGTTCTGTCAAAGTTAAAACTTGGATTAATGTCTGAAGTGTGAAGTTATCCAATTTATATGCAGAACTTTGTAGTTCTAATCAAATAACAATGGCCTTATCAAGACTAAGAAAATGGCTATCATTTACAAAAGAACTAGAAACACAATTCATATCAAGACAGTACTATATTTTTCTATGTTTGATCATAGTCTTTATTTGGACTTCAGCCATCACACACACACACACACACACACACTCTCTCTCTCTCTCTCTCTCTCTCTCTCTCTCTCTCTCTCTCTCTCTCTCACTCACACAGAGTCTTAACCAAAGGGCTAATTTGTTATTTCACTTAAAAATATATATCCAGTCTTAACATGCTGGGAAAACAACCAGAAAAAGAACAAAAAATGGAATGCATAAGTTTATAGTTTCTTTTACAAAAAAGCATATGAGTGTTTTTGACTACCCAATTAGTTTTTTCTGCCTCCTGTCTCTCTACTTTTTAATTTGTCCACCGTCCTTATTTCAAATTAGCCATCCTGTAACGCTTCTTTTTTCTTCTTATCTTCCTTTTTTAGTTTGTTAAAATAAACATAAAATTTACCATCATATAATTGGCATGATGCAGTATTTATGTTTGTGACTAGATCATTTTACTTAGCATTATGTCCACAAGATACATCCATGTTTTAGCATCTTAAAGAATGTCCTTACTTGTTCAGGTTGAGTAATATTCCATTGTATGCAAATGCTCACATTTTGCTTATCCATTCATCTATCAAAGGACACATAGGTTGCTTTGATATTTTAGCTATTGGGAATACTGCTGCTGTGAACATGGCTATGCAAATATCTCTTCAAGACCCTGCTTTTAATTTTCATGGATACACTCGTATACTCCAAAGTGGAATTGCTGAGTCATATGCAAATTCTATTTTTAATTTCTATTTTTTCACAATCCTTTATTTACTTATTTTTTAGAGAGGGAGGAGGAAAGGAGAGAGAGAAACATTCAGTTCTGAGCTTCTTCTCCAAATCCATAAAATATGAATAATGATAACTACCCTGCAGGCTCATTTCCTTTGCATTTCCCTCTTGGGTGCTAGTCAGGAATGGGTTTTAAAAGAACTGACAACTGAGCCCTGACCAGTGTGGCTCAACTGACTGGGTGTAGTTCTGAAAAGCGAAAGGTTGCTAGTTTGACTCCTAGTCAGGGCGTATACCTGGATTATGGCTTTAGTCACTGGTTGGGTCATGTACATGAGGCAACCAATCGATGCTTCTCTCTCACATCAATGTTTCTCTTCCTCTCTTCCCCTCTCTCTAAAATATAAATAACTAAAATATTTAAAGAAGTAGTAATAATTGATGTATAGGCATGAGCACCACCTGCTCAGACTGGGGAAACTGACCTGTCCGAATGGAACTCAGCCAGTGCACCACACCAGTTATACAGCTGCTTATTAGAGTTGGTCCCCGTGAAAATCCTGTATGATTAATTCTACCTTTGTTCATCTCTCTCTAATGTTCTGACACAGGATGGAACTTTAAAATATTTCTGTCCCAAAATTCTTATCAACAAAAACTACATTTTTACTTCTATCCTTCTGAATTTTATAATTTTAACTATTTTACCTATGTGGCACTTGCATGGGTTCCATAAAACTTTTTAAAATCATTCAGTTATTTGTTTTGAATAATAAAAGACACATACCAGCTAGAGCTATATGAAAGTCTACTTCATGTAATTCCTGCCTAAAGGAATGGCACGTACAGCAGGTACGCGCACTCAATACACCTCATAGACCAGAAAGCTTTGAGGGGCTCTGGTTGAAAAGGTTGAGGTGTGTGGAGCGGTGCACATGGAGCCCGTCCACTCCCAGTGTTCCAGTGGCCTTTGTACACATGGACGGAAAACCACTAATGCTGGGTATCAGTGATGGTTTTAGAGTCTGACTCCCAGCTTTGCATTAGATGCTGCATGGATGGACAGGTTTCTTCACGTTTCTGATCCTCAGCATCTTCACCTATAAAATATAAATGATAACTCCAAGTGTTCAGGGAGAATATGAGAATTGAAGATCTACTATCCAAATTCCTGACAAGGAGTCATTAGGAAAATAACCTTTATATTTTATGAGGATGATGGTTATTGTGACGTTTCAGCTACCTCTGATGATAACTTTAGCCATTACCAATGTGTCATTTTTGTCACCTCAGTTTATTGAGAGACTTTGTGTCCATGAAGTATTCTTTTCTGCTTTGCCTACAACAGGGCTATACAAGCATTAAGTGATGGGGGAATGAATGAATGCATGAATGAAAAATATTTAAGTAGACCTTTGAAAATTAGATTAGAAATAATTTGGGGAAGCTTACATGGATAAGAGAAAGCTGTAGAAAAAATGTTTACACCTAAGCATGAAGTCGTTTTTGTGTACTAAAAATATATCAGATTTCAACTTAATAGATGTATAACTCAAAACAGTGGTGATAAGGGTGCTCAGAGAAATGATTGAGTATGGCAATTGAATATGGGAAAAAATGAAGGCTACACTAAGTGAAATAAAGAACGTCCACAAGAAACTAACAGTGAAGGGAAGGAAGCAAGGGTTCAGATCAACAATTTGGAACATAAGAAAGAAATAAACATTCAACCAGAATAAAATGAAGAAGCAAGAATTCAAGAAAACAAGAAGAGTTTAAGAAGACCAAGAAGTTGAAAACTTATTTGGAAAACTAGTGGAGAAAAACTTCTCTAATTTGGAGAAGGAAATAGACATACAAGTCCAGGAAGCTCACAGAGTCCCAGACAACTTGGACCCAAAGAGGACCACACCAAGACACATCATAATTAAAATGCCAAAAGCTAACGATAAAGAGAATCTTAAAAGCAGCAAGAGAAAAGAAGTTACCTACAAAGGAGTTCCCATAAGACTGTCAGCTGATTTCTCAAAAGAAACTTTGCAGGCAAGAAGGGACTAGCAAGAAGGATTCAAAGTGATAAAAACCAAAGACCTACAACCAAGATTACTCCATCCAGCAAAGCTATCATTTAGAATGGAAGGGCAGATTAAGTGCTTCCCAGACAAGGTAAAGCTAAAGGAATTTATCATTACTAAGCCATTATTACATGAAATGTTAACAGGACTTACTCAAGAAAAAGAAAATCAAAACTATAATATTAATAGTAAAATGACAAAAAACTCACAACTATCAATAACTGAATCTAATAAAACAGAAACAAACTAAGCAAACAGCTAGAACAGGATCAGAATCATAGACAGGGAGATCATATGGAGGGTAATCAGCAGGAGGGGAGGGGGACAATGAGGGAAATGGTGCAGGTAACAAGAAGCATAATTGGTAGGTACAAAATAGACAAGGAGATGTTAAGAATAGTATAGGAAATGGGGAAACCAAAGAACTTATATGCACAACCTGTGGACATGAACTAAGAGGAGAATTGATGGAAGAAAGGTAGGTACCAGGCAGAGGTAGGCAAAGGGGAAAAATATTGGGACAACTATAATAGCATAATCAATAAAATATACTTAAATTTTTAAGATGAATTTAATTTTAAAATAATTTTATAATATTAGGCAAAACTGATGTTTTTATAAAACCTGTTTAACACTAAACCAACATAATATTCTGTTTGTCAGAAAAGTCTTAAATAGGAGCCAGATATGAGGATCTGAGTCTACCTCTCCAGTTCAGCATTCTCAACTTTAAAACATGTGGTTGTATTAAGTAATCTATCTAATTTCATCATTCATAGATTCTGTGATCCTTTGCCAAGATGCTCAAAGTACGTGTCAATGCATTTCCAAGTGGGCACGCTAAGTAGATTCAAACAAAAGCATAAAAGGGTTACTGTTCTCTGGAGTTTACATTTTATTAAAATAAAAACAAGCAAGTTACATAATATGACATGAATAACATAAGTTATGGCAATGTGATAAAGAGTGAGTGACGATGGCCAAATGTGTCGAGTGATCCTGGAAAGTCTCTCTGAGGAGGAGAAATCTGAGCTAAGCAGTGAAGGGAGAAAGGATGCACCGTGCACAGGCTGACGGTGGGATGGAGCATTGCAGAAGAAGCCCCTCCAAATGCCGCGTCCTGGAGGTGGGCTGGGGCTAGCAGGGTCGAGTCAGAGAGTGAGAAGTCTATTTTGCAGTGTAGTAAGATAGTGGCCCGCGCTGAAAAGATAACCTGGACTAGTGGGATTGTAGCTGGATCCTAGAGAGTTTCATAGAACTCTCATAGAGCTGTAAGCGTTCAGTTTTGTCATTTTATTATTATACGTGCTTTGGGGAGTGATAGTATCAGATTTGTGTCATGAAGCCCTGGTGTGTGAAAATTTCACATTCCTAAAAGCTAAAATTTATTTATTTTTTTTAACGGGGAGGTGCTGATTCACATAAGAAGAAACTGTTGTAAAAGGATGATTTGGTAATAAACGTTTCTTCCAAAGATCTACAGCTATTTTATTCACACATCCTGATCAGTACTTAAGGAACAGGTTACGACGCCATTTAAACAAGTCGGCTCCTGGCTGCCACAGCCCTTGCCGGCACGTTCGTGAGTTCCAGTTGTTTTTTAAACTGCATTTTACACCGGGGAAAATTGCACACAGTAAATGTCAAGGATTCACTAGGGGCATTGCAGTTTCTGAGGCATGAAGCTAATACATATTTGTCTCATTACTGTCTGCCGATCAACGTTATGCTGTGGATGGCGAGGGCTCAGAGCTCGTAGGAAATGTAGTTACAAACGACCTTTGGGAGGTCTTGGGGACCACGGCCTCCTAAACTCACAAGTGTCATGTCATTAATAAGGTCATTAATACGAAACTAAGGAAATGATGTCCACAGGTTTTCTGATGCTTGGGTTCCTTATAGAAACAGGTGTGTCTGCAGGGGAGGGGGAGTATCATATTTTTCAGCTCTGATACATCAAATCCTAAATTGAAGACAATGCAGAGCATTTGAGTGAGCAGCCTAATGCACTCCTGTGGTCTCCATATTACCCAGCAATTTTCCCGAGGTAAACATGTTTTGCAGGATCACCAGGCTGTTCATGGTCTTTTGCTTGAATAGTTCCAAAAGACAGAGGGGAAGAAAATCCTGACTTCTTGGTGATGACAATGATGCAGTATGGGACTCAGATCCTTTTTCTTCCAGTCTGTGTTTATCTAGATATATTCTTTATCATTGTAATCAGGTCTTACAATTTTTTGAATAGATTGTTTTATTGTATTATTGTACTTTCATTTTATTTGAAACAGCAGTTCTCAAAGTATTTTTTCTCCATTGGATATTTAGTGGTGAAAGGCATCTATAGGTAATTCTTATTAGTTAATCTGAATATGCTTATAATCCTGGGGCTTCATATATCACAAACCTGAACTTGGTGATGACTTATATGTAGTATGAGGTATATCTGCAACTGCTTCTGTTTTCTTCTATTCTACCTAAACGCAATGCTAAGGGGCCTTCCCTGTGTGCCACGCCCCATCTTTGGCCAGGGCCCTACCTTATTTATCAGTAGGATTATAAACAGGATGTTGGTAACATTTGCCAGTGTTTGTGGTGTATGTAAGTACTTGTTCTACCTGATCACAAGCAGCTCGGAAGAGCCCTGAATTTTTACAGTCATAAGGTATATAAAAGGGATAAGAAAAAATCTGACAGGTTTTCTTCTTAAGAAAATCCCAGTGCACAGTGCAGGCAGCTGTGGAGAAGAAGGCTCCCAAAGGATGAGTAAGAGGAAGGACTGGGATAACCCGGGGCCCAGGCAGAATGCGGGACGTCCCTTAGGTGGTAAAGGCCTCACGCGGGGCAGTGGACAGGTTCCTTTGTGGTTTCCTGTTGTGACTAGAGAGCTACCACTTGGGCAGAGACTGGGCAGTCGCTCAGAGCCAACCCCTCTGTGGTCTGTCCATGGCTGGGTGGCTGCCTTAGGCTCCTTTCTTATGCCCGCCCGCCCCCACACCCCTGTCTTCCTGTGTCACAACCATTTAGTCTCTTGTCGATTATTGTTAATAGCTAGGTTTTGTCTGGTTCTTTCAGAATGAGACCCCAGTTACCCTTCTCTCTCCCCAAGATAATATCCAAGGATTTGCAATTTAAAATACTGGGTTACTCAGAAGTATTTTCACTGAATAGGCTAAAAAAGCCTGCTTTTGGAAGCCAACCCTCATGATTGATTTGTCTTTGCTATTGGTGTCAATTGCATTCTTCCTAAAGAAAGAGATGATTATGACCAAATAAGGGGGGTGGGGTGGGAGGTAGACCACATCATTTGATATTCCAGGGGAATATCCCGCTACCAGTAAAACACTGTTAATGTAAATCTTTCATGTCATTTAAATATATTGTTTTGGCAAAGTGTCAGAAAAGGATGGGCGTAAATCTTACATAGCTCGACATCAGAATAACTATGTCACTCAATGAAGAGGTGCCTTACTTTGAGCAGAATTTAGTTTACTATGTATAGAAAAAGCATTTCTCTGTCATACTGTCAGTCATGGTTCCAAAGACTCATCACTAGTCAATGCCAACACTACTCACTAAGCTAGGATTCAGTCTCCAACTCTGACTCAGCATATTCGCCCCTATAAACATCTTGAATTCAGTGCTGGATAGAAAAGTGTTTGGCAATTCTAAACAAACATATCTACATATACTTTTCTTATAGTAAGAAATTAATCCTTTCTTAATGTTCATCAGATAACATTTTGTGTGTTATTTTAATATACATACAAATCTACAGTAGTAAATATATATGTATATATACATACACATACACACACACACACACACACACACACACACACACACACACATATATATATATATATATATATATATATATATATATATATATATATATATATATATATATATGGTCTGTCCGGAAAAAAGTCCCAACAATTGTTAATATAATAAAAATGGTTTGTGTGACATTGATGTAACCTGGCAGCCAAGGAGAGTGGACTGGAATATGCGTACATGAACAATGACAACTTCACTGTACTGGTCAGTGGGGGCAGTAGACACATTGAGTGAGCATCTGTACTGTGTGGTTGATGCATTCAACATGACTCAGCCAGTAGAGCAATGAATCTATATCAAGTTTTGCATAAAGCTTGAGCATTCCTCTGTGGAAACTTTCCAGATGACTCAGGAGGTTGCAGCTGTGGGCAACTGGTGGCTGGCAGCTTAATGTGTCATGTCTTGTGCAGAGTTTTTTTTGAGAAACATCAAATCAGGATGCCTACAGCCCAGATTTGGCAATCGTGTGACTTCTGCTTTTCCCAAAACTAAAATCACCTTTGAAGGGGAAGAGATTTCTGACCAGTGATAATATTCAGGGGCAGCTGATGGCAATTTGGAGAACTGTGTGAGGTCCCAAGTTGCCTACTTTGAAGGGGACTGAGGTGACATTACCTTATGTACAATGTTTCTTGTATCTCATATCTTCTTCCATAAATGTCTTTATTTTTCATATTACATGGCTGGATACCTTCTAGACAGACCTCTTGTGTGTGTGTGTGTGTGTATGTGTGTGTGTGTGTGTGTCTTTTTGTATCTTTGTGTATTCAGATATATGTGTATATACATTCAGCTAAGTCTGGATTTCCAAATGGAAGAGATAAATGTCTCATGATCTTAATAGATATTCACAGAGAAATACATGATATAATATGTATTATGCAGATTTATTTTTTCTCCAAACCCTAACACTCGGAGTTATTACCATGTATTCTTTCTAAACATTTCAGAATATTATCAAATAAATCCCTATTTATTAATCAATAACTTTAATGTTTGCTAATGAACAGTTTTAGCCTGAGAACCACTGATTGGTGTTGAGATTATGGTACTTAATGGTTTTCAGATAAGTGCTGGTTAAATTTATTTTTTTCAAAAATTTGTAACTAATTGATAACCCAACTTTATATCTGTTCCTTTGGCAATAACTGGAAGAGGTTAAACAAGTACAAGTCAGTAAAAATATCGAAGACTATATGTTATAATTCAATGTGCCTTTACCACTCTGAAATAAATATGTCCCATTTTGATGTTTATCTCAAATCAATTTTGTTGTAGATCATTCCCTTGACTTACTCATTAAGTTACCCACCAACCAAGAAAACGTGTTTCCACATAACCCCTTAATTAATATGAAAGTGGCAAAAACCATGATGACTGGACGTGGACATTTTCCAGAAGTTCATTGCATATGATGTTCAGCCAAACAAAGCAGAGTATGCATAAGTCGAAAAACTCGGAGATGTGTCTGCATAACGCCAGGAATGTGAGTTTAAACAAGTTTTTCAGTTGAATAACATTATTTTGATTTTTTAAAGTTATGCATATAGTGGACAGAAGACAGCCCGGAGGATGGGAAGGCAATTCAGGATGGCTCTTTTAGTTCAGTGGAGAAAGGCTGCTCCCTTCTGCAAGGACTTATTCTAGGGCTCGGAACGACTGCAGTCTTGCCATTTTCAACAGATGACTTCGCAGATAACTGTCATCTATTGTCATGAAGTTGACAGGAAATGCGAGAACTAGAGAGGAGTGACCCGAGCGAGGTTTCTTGGGCCAGGCGTATCCACGCACATCCCACTGGGAGAGCGGAGCCAAATGGCCACACCTAACTTCAAGGAAGGCTGGGGATCATGGTGTAACCTGTGTGTTATGCTCCACTACACAGCAAGAAATAGTTGAGAGACTAAGGTCAACAGGAACTCTGCCGTTGGCTGGTAGAGAGACTAGACTGGAGATTAGGTAAAATCTGTTTAACTTGTTAACCAAGTGTTTTCCATGGGCTGTCCTTTGGAGAACACCTATGGAAACATTTTTTTGAGAAATGCTGACCTAGGGCAAAGATTTTACCCTGCATCCTGCCCTTACTGTAGTTGCAATTTCTGTTAAGATGTATGTGATGAAACAGAACCCTTGGCAGCAGAGTGGGAAAGTCCCTGCCGCTGTATATCCCAATGTGTGAATGTCACTTTCGCCCCTCTGGTGTCAGCACATTTGGCTTTAATTACCTGGAGGGCTTCACCTGTGTTAGGAATCACTCATTCCCTCATTTTCGTCCAGAGCTCTCACACAACACAGGTAGATAGTTGTTCTTACTATCCGCTGAAAGTAACAGCAGTAAAATAATGGCAGAACACGTTTTATAAAAGCGGAATATGTAACCCACTGCTGGGAACATGTCATTCGGAGCAGAAGCTGTTAGATCTGCCGGCTGGATGCTCTGCTGATGTTTTTCCTGAAATAACTTGATTATTCAATGAGGAGTTGTTTGTTTATTTAAGTGACATAAAAGATGAGGTTGTGGTATTTATATCTAGGTTGTACCTACTGATTTTAAGACTTTCTGACTATCGATATTGGAGTTGTAAGCACTTTACAAATCCCATCTGGTAGGGAATCTCTCTCCACATTTACAGAAATAAAGGTCTCTATGTCCTGAAAGCCTGTGTGTTTTCCTTACAGGGTCCTTGTGATGACTCTATTTATGGATAATGAAATTCCCCCCACCATCAATGTTATATGCTGTCATTTGGGATTGCTACCGTCACAACAATAAAAGTAGCAGTAATTAGACAATATCATTCTCACTATCTCTACTTATGTAATGCGCCTTATGGATTAGGCCCTGGGGAGTTTCATTTATATAAGTTTACAGCAACCCTGAACTAGAAATTATAATCTACATGTTATCAATGAGGAAACTGTAGAAATATGACCAATATTAAAACAATAGGAAGAACAATAGAAACAAAAGTGGAAACATTTTTGGTTGTGAGAGTTAGGATTCTAACACAAATTGAGTTAACTTCAAGTCTGGGACTTTCTTTGGGTGTTACACAACAGGAGTTATTTGAAAATATGCTCATGCCCTTCTAGCCTCATGCCTACAATATAGTATGTGACGTTTTTGATCCTTGCAATTAAAATTGGTCTAAGACTATATAGTAGTGAAGTCTTCAACTCAAACAAGCAGTCTGTATATAATGAGGAAAACAGCGTAGAAGAGACGAAAAGAGCGAGGTGCCTCCCACAACCTCAGCGAGGGATGGGAGAGCCCTGTGATCTTTAGCGTTCACAGCCAATGAGCAGCTGTCATTGAGAGCTCCCCCTTAGGACAGCGATTGGGTTGCACAGGCTGCACTCGAGGGGCTCCATGTACCTCGTCCTTCCTGGAGTTGTGAGCAGCCAAACCTACACAGTTGAGTGTAGGTGTCCTATTTACAAGTCACTGATGGGCCAAAGGTGTCACCAGGAATCGTCTCTGGAAAAATAGAAAGAAAGAAGAAAAGTAGGTGGAGAGATTAACAGAAAAAAAAATTAAGAAAGCTGTATTAAAAATATAGTAAAAATCTGTGTACGCTCACCAAAAGATATGGAGAAAATTAGTTGATACACAAAGGAAGACTCAAAGAAAGGAGGGCAGAGAGAAAATTTGTAGGATAGGATAAGATAGGATAGGACAGGATGGGAAGAAATATATTTCTTTGGTTTCCTTGTCCTTTATTATAGCAGTTGTGGTTCTTTTATTGCAAGCAGCCATCAGTGAATAACAGTTGATGTAAAAAATAATAACCAAGGCAATAAGGAAATTCTTTATGGTAGCTTGGTAGCTCAGCAAACAGAAGAGACAACTCAAAACCTATGGGTCATTCAAGCTGCTGACTTTGACTTGGGGATGAATTCACTTTGACCATTTTCTCATTCAATTAAGGATGCAAATACCCTTGGGTGTTTCCGGGGTCTGGCTCTACCCAGGTCACGGGCCTATCACTTGAAAAGGAACAGAGAGGAGACAATGAATACACACATTGATAGCCAGTTCCCACAGAGGTGTACACTATAGGGAGGAGCAGTTCTTTAAGGTAGAATCCGAATGGTGGTCACACGTCAGAGAGGGAATATATACTGGGCTCTAACATACCATGTGGCTGTGTCAAGTCCACAGACCTCCGTTTTCCAACAACGCTTGGGATATTTGATTGATATTCCCAATATCATTGAAAAATCACACTGGTGAGGAAGATTTTACTCAAGGCTATTGCAGTAGGAGAAATAGGGATTGGAGTCAACCCCCCTGAAGCAAAAGTGGAAGAGTTTGCAAGCATTGAGGTCAGGTAATGGCAAAGTAGAGAGGCTATTAGGTGGAAAGTAATTAGTATATTGGGGTATTAGATGGGAAGTCCGTCAATGTGATTAGGTCCCCTCTATGTTTGCTAATTGGTGTTTGTTGACTAGGCTTCTACCCTTCAGGCAGAGACTGGGAGGCAGGGGCACTGTCTTTCTTGATGATTCTGAAAGGGATAAATTCCAAGTCTTGAGAAAGACATTCTTGCCTCATAAAGCTGACCAGGGGCTGGGAGAAGATTTGCATCTCCAAGGGGCAGAGAAGAATTTATGCTTGAACATCTAAGCCAAGGGAGGTCCGGGGCCTAGAGTCAGAAGCAAACCTGTCCAGAGTTGAATCAAGCTGAGGGAAATGTGACCATCGTCTTGGTCAGTAATTATTCATTCTGTTGATGAAAACTTACCTTGTTACTTCATATTCCTGCTCCTGAGCTTCTCAAGTGGCCTTCTTGCCCCCGCTAGGCTGCTACAGCTCACTCCGGTCCTATTCTTTCAAAATTAGAGGGAAGCCTCTTGTTTATCATTCTCCAGAGCAGCAGTAACACACAATGCTGCTGTGTGCCGCTCAAACAAGACCTACAAATGAAAGCAACAATTAGAGCACATGGGTGAGAACAATTTACAAGTGGAATCAGACCTCAAAACTGTAGATGTTACTCCTTTATCACCCCACTCTGCCACTTCATTTTTCAAACACCCACCCATCCCCCCAAACCATCTTTATACTCAGGCTTCTGGGAATCACAAACTCTCTCTCCCACCTCCCTCCTCTCAGACCTCCAGGGGAAAGCGCTAAACTCCCATGTCATTCTTATGCAAAGCAAATTGCCCTTTCTTTGTTTCAAACTAACCACTTAGGGCTTATCCATGCATAACAAAGTAAGAAGTTTTCCAAACAGAAGAGCTTTTCAGCCTAGTTTCCACATTTAAAAGACTCCCAGAAGTTTCAAAGAAGTTAAATTTCTTTTATATGTCTTAGACCAAATTGATATGCTGGGTTCAAAAACCAGAGTACCAGTGCTTTTACCTGAGAGTATAAAAGGGGGAAAGCGAAGAGAAAAGGCAACGGAAATTTTAGTTTTTCCCTCAGCCCTGAAAGGTGGAAGGCTGGCTTGTGTGCTTATTTATTTATTTTTTTTTATTTATGTGTTTATAATCTGAAAAAACAAGGGAGGCAAAGAGGGAGAAAATCTTCAAACCAAAATGATTATAATGAATGTAACCGCTTTGACTGTAAGATTTTTATAAGCATTGATATTTTCTACTTACCTATATATTTAAAATATTTATATATTTTTTATTTTCATAACTGAAAAATAAGTCAAGATAGGCGGGAAAGTAAAGATAGAAATAAAATGCTCAAAAAGTACTACTGCCATGATCTATAGACAGATGGTGAGATAGACAGACAGACATGGATGCACAATTGTCAATCAAGCACCTGGTGGTATCTAGATGAGAGAATGTTTGGAAGGTTATTCACTGTGCAAGAGAGTGTGAATCATGCCTAAAAAGTTATACTTTAAAACACAGAGTACTGAAAGTAATTTTCTACCATGGCAACATGGAAAAGATTTAGATTAAATAAATAAATAAATAAATAAATAAATAAATAAAAACGCCTGCACCTCAGAAGCAGGTAATCCTAACAGAGACAGGTGGGACATGAGTATAAAAGACTTTACTGGTCATTCTATCAGGGACACCAGCAGGCACACATTTTTTGCTCCCTGGATGTACCTGGCCTGTAACGATATTTAATTTGCTATGAAATTTTTAAAAATTCTGAAACTATATTTATTAGGAGTAAAAACATTTTTAAAGGTTCTTATTTTTCCTTTTTAAGTTTAAAAAGGTGACAACAGGCTTTTATTGCTACATAATAACAACAGGCTAAATAACATTCCTGCCAACATTAGCAAGGCAGGGATGTCCCAATTACACAGGTCCACTCGGCAGGGGTCAGATTGGTAGTGTGGCATTGATTCTGGGTGGGGCACATGTTCGAAGGACAATTCCTCCCCCCACCCTGCAGGTGTGTTCCTGGTTTCCTTGGGGACTGACTCCTTCACTGGGGATCTCTGTGTGTCTCAACTTAGCCTCTTACAGCTCTCCCTATACCGCTGGTTTTTAGTGGTCCACCTCTGTTGAGTTCCAATGATTTTCTTGGGCAGCATCCCGTTCGAGACCCAAACGTTAGCACTCCCTTTTTTGGAGTCCACATCTGGCTTTTCTTCTACCACAGGCAGAAAAACAGCTTGCTTCCATTACGGTCCCTGTTTCTGCAACCTATTGGGCTGGCCTCTGGACCTCTCTGTAGACACTCGGAAATAATAGAATAGGTCACACTTAGCTTTCTCTTTATTGGCAGAGAATGAATATCTTTTATAGTAAATATACTCCTCCCCTGCTCTGTATTTATCATAGTGTAACTGAATGCAGGTCCAGCTACCCGTCATTTCAGAAGCCAATCCTGGAGAGGCAGGTGCTGATGTAAAGGAAAGTGGTTTTATTCAAGAGCCTGCAACGTGGAAGATGAGGGACTCGCCTCTCAAAGCCCATCTCCGCGTCTTGGGCGTCATGGCTAGTTTACACAGGGGAACCGTGGGAAGGGGGGGACGAAGGAATTTCTGGTGACGTGCGGTTTCTCAGCTCTGCTCTTGGGTGGTTTCAGTGTTGCTGCCTGTGTGTGTCATCATGAAGTCCCATCGCTCTGTCCGCAGCTTCCCTGCTGGGATCTGGGAACAGGAGCGCAGGCAGTGTTTCTGCTGCTGGTTCTGATAGAAGTCGCTGACACTTGCCCAATTTCTTGTGGTCAGGGCCAATCCTAGGTTAGGCAGGAGCTACAATTGCTTTCGGCTACAAAATACTCATAGGGAAATTTTAATGTGCGAATCTTCTCTGCGTTTCTTAGTACAGCCCATTCTATAATTACCACCTGATCTGTCGATTATGCTTACTCCACTGTTACAATAGCACATATACAGTTGCTTGATCAAAGTGTTTATATTTGGTTGTACCTTACTTAGCTCTCTAGCTCTTGACCCACGGATCAGCTGGTCTCTTAATCTTCTGGAAATTAATTTTGAGTCCACTGGCTCCAGGCACAAAGTGTCAGAAGAATTATGTCTATCTCTCCTGTGTATTTGAGCCCTAAGGGTACGGCACAAGCTTCCTAATGGATAAACAAAGACCTGAGTGCAGTTCATTTAAAAATCCAGGAGGCAGGGTGAGGGCTTGTTTGCAGTGACCTATGCCTGGTCAAACACCCAAGCCAGTTGTGCGCCTACATAATGATGCTCCATTTCGCTGTGGAGTAAAAAGTGGAGTTGAGCTGGTAGAGAAAAAAAAATGTGCCATAGCAAATTGACCGTGAATAAAACAAATTTACAAGTTTTTCCTGAGTGTCTGATTATCTAAAAATCTGCCAAGAAATTGAATTGCCTGTCAGCTGCCCAAATTATTTTACTCGCTCCTATTGAAATTCTTGGTGGGGTATGCTTTTTAAAGGGAAAAATAGGAAACAAGTTGGAAATGATTGATCAAACTTGAAGCTAACAGGATGTAGTGACACTTCTTTCATGCAATAGGACACCTCTCATCGCATTCTTCTCTCATCTATCCAGAATAGACAGAGCAAAGACAGAAGGCCCATTTGAAGTGGTACACCTGTTTTACATGAGGTTTATTGCTATATTTTGATGTGACATTGAAAATTAAGAATTGCAGTCATTCCGGGATCTGACTCTGTTGCTCTCCTATTTAAATTAATTAAGAGTGAAATTAGTCCATCAATGAAATATGCATTAATGTAAAGACAAGTGACAGAGAGGGCACAACTGCTCTAATGCATATTACATTTGGGTTATGGCATTCAAATTCCACTATGGCGCACGTTCCGCTCGTATGGCTGAACCCACCCATGAGACAGATGATTTTTTTTTGTTCCTCAGTGCTGCTTTTATATTAGTCTCCATGACATTTCTCTAAAAATCCTAACTCGGAAACTCAAGCTATTAAGTTATATCACCAATATCTCTCCTTGTCGCTGTCTGCCAACTGCCGAATCCCAGGTCACATCTTCTCCTTTCTAGATGACTTTACCCTATGGCTCACTGTCACTCTCTCCAACACACTACAGCTGTTTTAACTCACGGTGATAGATGTTCCTTCTACCACCTTAGATCCTTGTTTTTAAACCTCTCTTCACCAAAGATTGTTATCGCCACCCTCTTTCAGTTCCTCATTTCCAATGCCAGACCTTGAGAGAATGTCTTAATCATACCTAATCAACAATAAGTGCAGCCCCCTTTTTTTAGTTTCACATGTATCTTTTTTTTTAAATTATTGTTCTATTACAGTCGTCCTAATTCCCGCCCCCACATCCCGTTGCTCTCCCCCGCCCAGCCCACCCCCTCCCTCAGTCATTTCCCTCCCTGTTATCCATGTCGGTGTCTACTGTTTTCCACCCTAGTGTATAAATTCCTCATGGCTGGGGATCTCATTCTGGTTTGCTCACTGATGTGTCCTGCAGGGTCTGTGGCATCACATAGCATAGAACAGGAGGTCAATAAATATTCGTTGAATCTATTAACACTTTCTCGTGTTGGTACTCTGTACTTTTGCTTGTGAAACCTTTTTTTTTGGGGGGGTGGCATTTCTGCGTTGTAAACACAAAGGTATTCATATTCTTTATGTAGTAAATTGAATCATATTTATTTTTATTAGAATGATTATGCTTTGCACATTAGCTTATAGTTTCTCTGATTATGGCACTATTTTTTCTCTTATTTTCAATCCCATGTCACTTACTTTGTTTTGAAAACCCACATTGGTCCTGAACTTCTTTGGATTACCTTATAGACTATCCAGATAGGTACAATCTTTGAAATAATATTCTCTAATGGCTTTATTCACAGGCAAGAACATGATGGCACCAAAAGGTGAACAAGTTTCTATTTAGGGGGAAAAACTCGACTTGAATTCTCCTGGTTATTTTCTCCATTCACTATAAGCCAAGATGGCATACACATGGCTCATTCTGTAGCGCCCCACCGCCCCGCTCCCCAGCACAGCATTCTTTCACAGACAGACCGGAGGAGATGGGTCATAGAAACAGGGTTCAAAGAACCAATTCAATTATTTTTTTTTAACAAAGGAGGAGCTCAGACAATAAACTCCAAAGTGTATTCCCTGATATCATCTCAAAAATAGCAAGGAAATATCTTGAGACTGAAAGAAGAGTGCTGAACCCCAATGACCTTTTTAATTCTAAAACATTGTCTTCCAGGTCATATTTGAAGAACTAGTAGACTGGTATTTATTTTCCCCAAGCCACCATTTATGGAGCCCTTACTGTATTCCAGACATCATTTGCCTGAAACCTCTCAATACTTACGTATGTGATTCTATTAATATCCTCATCTTATAGATGAGACAAAGGGGTTTCGAATTTTATAATCTGCCAGTTGTTAGAAATGTAAAGGTGAGCTAAGCCTACCCTTTTCACACACCATGGGAAGAGGCGGGTGAGATGAAAGATGCTTACGTATTTCCAGCTTCAGGTTGGAGTTGATTTGGGGATGGGACAGGACCGACTCAATAGATAGGAAGATATGAACACACGGAATCAGGAAAAGCTGGAGTACCCTGGGTTAGAAATATAGTGGGATGCTACTCAAAATTGAGTTTAATTTTTAATTTCTCCCAAGCTGTACAATTTTGAATTGTTAATTTTATTTGATTGAGAAATTAGTTAAGAGACCCAAGTGATATTAAAAATAGCATTTTTCACAACTCCCACTTGGGGTGGGTGATTTTGCTAATGCAGGCGATTCTTCATTTTGCCAATCAACAAATTTCAGAGCATCAGAGAACTTTTGGGGGGATGACATGTGTCTTCTAAAATCACTGTCCTTTGTCACTGAGGGGCTATCTAATGAGAGGCACTGTGTTCCCACCAGAAAAAGCAGTTGGTTGCACATCAAACTGAATGTGGGATGATAGGGATCGCTTAGAATTTGCTGGCCTGGCAGTGAATTAGTTTTACCATGTCCTCAGGGAGAAACTGCCCTGTGAGAATTTGAACCTATCAGTTAGCTGTCAAATTTCATTTGACATCTCATCCAAAATTTAAAAAGGGCTGCCATCTGAAGTCGAGGACTTTCTTGGAGGAAAGGAAAAGGCTATTTCTTTATAGGCTAGCAGGATCGAAGCTGCCAAGTACTTCTACTGGGGGCAGCAAGCCAGCAGCCCGACACCCAGGAAACTTCACAGATAATATGGATTCCTGTGTAAGCCATTCCTTCTCAGCCCCTAAACTCATATTTTCCCTCTCTGTCTCTGAGAGAGAGGGCCCCCTGAGGCGTGTAATCCCTAAGGGGACATTTAGCACAACTTGGGAGAAGTGTCAGCTGACAGAGGTTACAAGTTGTAACCCTGGTGTTTCTTAACCACAATTGAGTTTTCCACTCTCTCCTTGTCTTCGTCTGGGCATTAATTTTTCATTTGTACCCAGGACATCTTGTGTGTCTGCCCCGTCTCATGAAATGTGAGGTTTTCATCTATTTATTTATTTATGAATGAAGTTCATGATGGAGTCGTTTCTGCGCATGTTCCTCACTGGCCTGGTTCTCCTGCTTGGCTGACAGAGCGTCCTGAAGTTGATGTTTTCTTGTGCTCCCCCCCATCCCACTCCGGTCATACTCTGGCATTAAATGGCTTGTTTGAGTGAGGGCTTCGACCGTTTGGAAACTTCCCTAAGACAAGCACCCCTTGATGGGTTCATGATTGACCTCTTGATTATCCGAGGCCATTCAGGGAAGATTTAAAAGGCCTGGCATGAGAGGCACGTTAGCTGCAACCCATCTGCCTCTCTCTTCTCCTTCTTCCTTTCTGCTTCACACAGACTGATTCATCAAAGGACATTTGCTGTGCCTCATTTCAGAGATCCTGGCTTCAAAGCCAGGCTTTATTTTACAAAGAGAAAAATACTAAAGTCTCTGCAGGGCCAAAGCGGGGGGAGAAATTATCCTCTAATTGTCGCTTGTATGCTGGTTCTGGTAAAAAAAAAAAAAAAAAAAGTAAAAATGATAAGTGCAAATGTAAGCACGGTCATTTGAAAAAGAGTAGAGGAAAAACCACTTCCTTTGTTTTAGCCTACCATAATTCCTTTGTTAGTTTCTCTGGGCTAGTCATTAGTACCAAATCTAGACTCTTAGCGAACTACAGAGGGCATATAAAGGTTTTAATTTAAACGTTAGCTTCTTAGGTAAATGAAGCTAGGTCCCTGCCTTTGCAATCCAATTCACACAGGGCCAATTTTATTCTTGTTCCACTATTTCATCGAGCTTCTGTGATCACAAGTCTCCCTTTGAAGTTGGCTGGAACTCTGAGCACACATAGATTCCCTGGGCCTTGGAGTAAAATGAGTAATAGATCTGTAACCTCACAGTAGGTGAGGCTTGCTTACTTTCTCTTTCTCTTTCCCTGAGGTCTTGTTCATGCTCTGGAATTGGCTCAAACTTGTACAACTTCTGAAGTTTGATCTGGCACACTGACTAGTTCAATGCTAGGTATTCTAGTGAAGAATATGACTAATATGTAAAAAAGAAAAAAACGTTTTATTTTTCAGGTTAACTTTTCAGACAATTTAAATATATGCAATCTAAATCTGTATCTATCATTCTGTCTGTCTATCTACCTACCTGTGTATAGGGAGAAATATATTAAACCAAAATAGCCATATATAATCCCCGGTGTATCAATATATGACGTACTTGGGGCAGTGATTGGTTCAGAGGTCACAGAAGTTAAATTTCCATACGAGAGCTAGCTGCTTAGTCTGTCTGACTGCTGGCTCCCATTTAGCACTATTTCTGGCTTGGTGAGCAATGTCACAGTTGATGTGATCAGTGGCCAACAAACATAAGGAGGGACATTGGACATCTCACCCCCATGTAAACTTATTAGGGCCATAAACTAATTATGGGCTCTTATTAATAGAAATAAAGATGCAGTCTGGCTGTAGTGAAAAAAAAAAAGTCACTGACTAAAGAGTCTAGAATAGGGTGGCCCACCCTTCCAGTTTGCCCAGTCTGAATGGTTTCCTGGGATCTGGAACTTCAGTGCAAGAATTAGGAGATTCTGTGGAAAACAAAACTGTTGGTCAGCCTAGTCTGGAATCTTGGATTCCAGCACCAATGCTCACATTTTTTTATTACTGGCCTTCCATTTATTTCTGGGATATTTAGTGGATGGGACTAAATCAGATGTTTTAAAATTGGTAGTCAGAGGCCAAATTTTGTTTGAGCCACGCCACGGTGCAAAAGGAGATTTTGCATATTTATCTTGCTTTGTAATTTCTTTTTGAAGTTTGTCTTGAAAAATAAGACGGCATGATAACAACAGGTCCGTGTGTATATCAAGAAACAGCAGCCTTCTGGAGCTGAACAGCATCCACCCATTCAACATGGACAGATTGGGTCTCCTCACTCATTTACAGTAACTGGTCAGCTCCCATAGACGTTGGAATATGCAGCTCCTGGGCTGGACTTGTGCTTGGCAATAGATCTGCATGTGGCCCGCCCAGCTTGGAGTAATGGCCCTGGAGCAAATTTCTGGATGAAAGATTGCTTCTGTTTCTGAGATACACCTAGATATTAATATCATAGTGGCCTACAGAAAAAAAAAAAAAATGCCCATCCTCTCCCGAGCATTTCCCAGTGAGACTTAATAAAGCTCAGAGGATCTCAAAGATCTCCAGGAGCTCTAAGACTGTGTAAACAAAAATGTGGAAATTATTTCTTTTTTACCTCTCATTGAAAATGTTTGTTGTTTTATCTTTTTAATCACTGAAATACTTCCCACTTAAAATATGTCAGAAGTGTAAGCCTAACCAGCTTCCTCGGGTTGAAAATCAAGTGTTTCCTGCAATATGCTTTTCTGAATTGGGAAAAATGGAGCTTTTAGAGATCAATATATGGCATTCTGTGTGTTGTGATCAATTGGTGATTAAGTAAAAATGGTTTAGCTTAATTTGCTTTGAAAAGCTCTGCTTGTGCTGATAAAGTGTAGAAGTGTTTCTGAGATGAGATACAAGGAACAGATGTTTAGTATAAAATATTGATAGCACAGAACAGAGATAAGCTTGGTATTTAATTTGTCTTAATATTTCCATTGCTCCAAATTCAACAGCTTTTATCTTGCTGAATAATTACAAGCCCCCCCACAAGCAAATGATAAGATAGACTTTTTTTTTTTTTTTTGGTTTTCTGTTATGTTTAAACTCTTATGCCCCCTTTCTCCCTGTATTCTCTTTTATTCCCATAGGTACTGGCTTCTCTATTTTAGTTTCAATTGCAATCTTCAGTTAAAAGAGTAGAGAACTTGTTTTTCAAAGCTGACTTTTCCTTTCCTTAGAGTATTTAGGATATCAAGTCATGTTACCCCCTAAAAAGGAAGTGCATGTGTCAAGATGTAGATGGGCTACTTTAGGAGGTCACAGACTGTAAAGATTCAAACAACAAATGAGTTTGGACCATTCTCTTCATATGACATCCATGCCAGGTAGGAGTCTCTACTCCAAGTGGTTCTTTAGGGACCCAGGTAGGCCAGGAGGTTCCGACCTCCTCAGCAGGTGGCTTTCTTCACTAAATGAACAATGATGCTTTATTTGTTACTGGTTTTTCAGAGAGTAAAAAGGGAGTCGGGGAGTGCATGGGGAAGAAGCCCAAGGCCAAAAACTTGTCTTTAAGTAAATGACCCAGAAGGGGAACACGTCAATTCTCACTCAGCACTGGTTTTTTGTAAACTTGTCCCCTTCCAGCTGGAAGGGAGGCTGAGAACAATTTTACCAACGAAGAAAACTGATCTTTCTCTTCTAGCAATGTCAAAGCAGATATTCTCTGAGGCTCTCCTAAAAAAAAATCAAGGTGAGCATCATAAAATAATATTGCTGTGTTGCTGGGATCAAGGACAGGAAGGAAATCACCAAAGGACAAATTAAAGAGGGCCAAACATTGAACAGGGAGCAGAAGCAAAGGCCAAGCCCATATATTGGCCCTCCTGGGGGGGATACGAGACTCATACATTTTCAGGATGAAGCCAGAATGGGACTCGACTAGATTCAAGTCCGTAGTGACCCTTGGTTCACAGGAAAGGCTACTGAATGAGAAAGAACACCCAGAGAACAACATCATGCATTTAAGCACTCATATATTCCACCGATCAGAATAAAAATGGCCTTCCATTCAAATATCCCTAAATGTGCTAGAAAATGAGAGTCAGCACAACAATAAACAAAAGAGTTAGATCCCCAAGTGCTTCAGATCTTGCAGTTATGAGATAAAGAATGTAAAACGCTCACGTGCATTCATAAAACATATACATATATAAAATGTAAGGTGGAATCACAAAATGATCAACCAACAAGAGACTATAAAAAAGGAACAGAAAGCTCTGGAAAAAAAGAACCAGAATGCATTTAGAAATGAAGAATGCAATTCTTAATGTTACAAAAATCACTAAAACATACAACAAAATAATAACAGTAACGTGTACAAGGATGAGGCTAGCTTCTGAGCCACACTTCATTTTCTGGAACCAAAAAGCAATTCTCATTTGGGCCCAGAATGTCACATAGTGTCCTATGACAAGACTTTTCAGGGTCCTCCTTTCTAACTCATCAGTGAGGATCAATTAAGGAAGGCAGGCAAAGTACCACCGCCCCACCCCCCCACCCCCGGCATTTTCACTAAAATGATTCAAGTGGACGACTTTTACAACCTTACCCAAGAAACAGATTTTAGTCTTGAGCACATCATCTACAAGTCAGAGGAGTGTATTTGCTATATATTTGCATAACTAAAAGGCTAGTTACATGGTTTTGCAGAACAAAGGAGCATTTGAGGAAAGAAATACAGTATTGAAATTTGTATCACTTAAGAGTTAGAAAACCCTTGGTTGCTTTAAATGCCATTTTCCCTTTCCTCACCCTGGAGTTTATATCCATTAAGGTTTAAAATTTTCTAGGGTCAGAAGCCATCAGGACACTCCACAAGCCTTGGTCTGCAGCACTGGCTACATTAGCTTAGTAGCTCCTTGCTCTCCGTTGAATGAAATCTGGTAAACCAGAAAACTCAAGTTGTGAACCTTGCCCTCCCCATATCCTGCTTGGTACAATTGTGAAACTGACAAAAGGGGACTGATCAGGAATTTATTTGTTTCAAAGGAGCAGTCAGAGTAGTATTCCTTGGGCAGTGTTTAACAAATGCACTTGGAACTGACCTCTGTTGACTCCGTTGGGCATGTTAACACTTTACAGTTCCCCCTGCGTAGTCCAGTAGAGATCATTAATCTTTCTATAATCCTTTGTATTTACAGCGTACCAAAACTGTGTCATGTCGGTTTGCTTACTTGATCCTCACGAACCTCTCTGACAAAGGATGCATTATCCCCCTAACTTCTAGAAGAGGAAACTGAGGCTTAATGCAGCGAGAATAAATTGAGAACTGTGAATAGAATCTCCTCATTCTGCTCGCTACACGATCTGCATCATTAACATTAAACTACGCCTTCTTCTTTACTTTCGCAGAAGTGTTTAAGTATAATGTGATTTTTTTAATTGCAACTCATAGTTTATATAGTGGCTCTTGGTTGGCCAGACTCAGTGAAAGCTTATGGATAATGGAAAATTATACACAGGAAGTCACAAAGCCTGGCCATTTCTGTAAATCTTTGCATTTAACCAACTGTGTGATTACTGAGCCAAACATATAATCTCATGGGGCCCCAAGTCACTCATGCGCATTTGAAGGCTTTTCCTATTTGGTTTTGAATAGGTGATTACTAATGATCCTTCTGGTTAAAAAAAAAAAATTGATCTCTGTATACTTAATTTCTAAAATAGATGTCCTTACTTTTTCAGTGTAAAACAAATTGTCTCAATGTGGTAGTCACCCTTATCCACAGGGGATGAATTACAAGACCCCCAATGGGTGTCTGAAACTGAGAATAGTACCGAATCCTATATATACTGTATTTTTTCCTATACCTACACCTTTTACTGAAATAATGCACTCTATGGCTTCTCTTATGTATATGCAGACTGCCCAGCATCAATACTCTTGTGATTTGGGGTCATTATTAAGTAAAACCTTGACAGTGATCCAATATCCAAGACAACTACTAAGTGACTGAGGGGCAGGAAGCATCTACGGGGTGGATTCACTCGACAAAGAGATAATTCTCATCCAGAGTGGGAAGGAGGGGGCTGGCGTGAGATTTATTATCTGTGTCTGGGATTTTTCATGTAATATTTCTGGACCACAGTTAACTGTGTAACTGAAATTATTTTCTGTCTTAGTTCATTCAGGCTGCTATATAACAAAAGTGCCATAGACTGGATGGCTTAACCAACAAGCATGTATTTCTTACAGTTCTGGAGGCTGGGGGGTACAAGCTTACAGAACTGAGGATTCAGGCTCTGGTTAAGGCCATCTTCCCAGTTCATAGATGGCCATCTTCCCTCTATGTCTTCACACGGTGGAAGGGCTGAGGAGCTCCCTGGGGTCACTTTTATTAGGGCACTGGTTTCATTTATGAGGACTGGACTCCCAAGACCTAATCACCTCCCATTACTTTGGCAGTTAGATTTCAACATATGGATATTGAAGGAAACACATTCAGTCCATACAAAGGATTTTTCCAATTTTTTTTTCAATAGATCATTGCTAATGGTTCTTCCTATTGAACAAAGTTTATGCCATTTATATATTTTTCTCAAATAATACATTCATGGTTTTTCAGTTCAAAACAACTTGTCTCAATATTGCTTGTTCTTTACAAAATGTTATATCAGTTTTTCAAGTCACATTACATGTCTCCATCCAGTTTTACTAACTGTTAAAATAAGGTATTGTACCATATTCTTTAGATATTCTGTAAGTCTTGATATTCCTAACTATTCGAACCAAATGAACTCTAGTTATGTCTTAAGAAGCTGTTTAAAATGTATCACCATAAAACTATGAACAGCAGCACTTTGAAATATGCAATTAAGTCAAGTTCACAAAATGGAATAGAAAAATGAACCTTAAATATTTTTAAAGTTGGAATTAACATTTTATTTAGACTTAATAAAAAACATAATGTATTTGTTTTCTTTGGGGAAGGAATCGAATAGGTCTTTTAAAGAAAAAGAAAAGAAAGCCCGTATGTTTTTTTCCTGAAGCTTGAGCTCTTCCTAAGTCAAAGATTTGTGATAAAATGGCTAGAGACCTCATTTTGTAAACTTCTTCATCTCCCCAGAAATGTCAATGCCTCCATATGACTTCACTATTTTCCACATCTCCCCCAATGAATTATATTAATATTAACACCTGCTTATCCTTTATTGGAGACCTGTGAAGAACACCTGGTGAAAAGCTTGACCGTAAGATTTATATAATGTAGAATAAAATGTTTTTTCGTGTAGAATAAAATATTTTAAAGCAGAGATGAGAGGATTTTCTTCAATATATGTGCACGTATATATTGATTTTCCCTTGTTTCTCATTTGGGGAGAGACTGCGCATGTGGAATTTCAATCGAATACAGCATGCTACTCTGCAAACATCTTTGACTTTGGCATTGAAGAACTGAGATCAGTTTCCCATGTCCTAAACGGGCACTCCTGAGACTCTGGAAATGTGCCATACAACTCTCTTCAGTGAACTGGATAGGTATTCATTAATTAGGCATTATTATTAATGTCCTGTTCAGCTGCATACTAAAGGACAGAGTGCAGAACTGAGGTCAGGACTGATGACTTTCATGATCTATGGACAGCTGCATGAATTACTTAAAGAAAACCCTCGCCTCTCCCCCCTGTGGCCCACAATCATTAAAAGGTGATGAATAATAGTGAGAAAAGAGAAAACATGTGGGTTTGAGTTTATTTCTTGCTTTGCTGTATTTTGGTTATTTTTTCAACAGTGATGAGAAACCACTGGAAGGTTGCCGGGGTTCAGGGGATCACACGACTTGAACTGTGTCATGGCTGGTTTTTCCTACTGAAGACCTCCTCCCTACATTTCCCAGGAACCATGTTGATTTATTTCCGCTCTCTAAATTCTAGCACAATATAGTCATGACGTAGAAATTATCTTTAAGCATGAGCATGTCAAATGTAGGGGTGTCTGACAACAATGGATGTGTGCTAAATAAAACACCCTTGTGCCAGTTTCCCAAAATATGTTCTATGACATCCTAGCTTTTAGGACAGTGAAACATTTCTGGGTGTAAATAAGTTTACCAAAAAGTTCTGACACAGATTAACAATTGTTATTCTAGAAGTGTCTAACATATGACACTGTGTTGCTAGACAACAAGATGTATGTCACAAGCTTCGGGGAATCAGTTGTGCTATTTGTTAGCGGAGTATTGAATGGGCTTACCCTTCTTTGAAACACATGTCGGGTGCCCTATTTTAACTGATTCATACAACAGACATATGCCACAGTCCTTAGTTGGAAAGAGCTTTCAGAGAATAGATTCCTTTCGTGAAGGTCCTACACAGAATGATGCTGAATTATTCTATACTACCGTGCCTTATTTCTGCGTTAAATAGCAACTAAAAATATTAATTTCACCTTTGGTGAAAACAACAGATCGAACACAGATTATTAACGTAGGTGGAAGAAGCAAACATTCCTTTAAATGTTAATATCATCTGATAAACAGCTTTCTAATGGTAAACTGCCAGTAAAATCTACTATGACTGCTTCTTTCTTTTTTTCTTTTCTTTTCTTTTCCTTTCTTTTTTTTGCATTTCATATGCATAATGAAGTCTTTTACCCATGCACCAAAATCCTGAAGAAGATTGTTCTATATGTGAATACATAATTAGGTTAAATTAATTTAAATGAATAATACATAAAACAAATCATTGATCACCTTTAATATTCTTTTAAGGAACAGGTTGTCAAATTTATGTATTTAAAAGATTATTTTAGTGAAAATATAATAATGGAATTAACAGTTCAAATATCATGCTTATAAGAATAGGTATGTGAACAGGTTAAGAATACTTGAAAATAGATGCCTTTCTTTCCATTTTTTCTTTGAATACTTAGTATAACCTCACTCCTGTATAGCATTTATACATAATTTATATATATATATATATATATGTATATGGATATACATTGGAAATTTTAGGACTTAAAAGGGTTTTCATAGGAGGGTTGAGGATCTTTCAAGAGAAAGTGTATGTGCCAGTTAGTAATTTTTGTTTACCTCAGAGTTATTCAGAAATATGCACTTCACTTCTGTGTAACTTGGCGTGTCATTTTTCAGGTTGCCAGTTTTTATTACACGTGATTCCAAAATGCACTTCATTACTTTTGCTTTTAAAGCCTTGTGTGAAAAACAATGAGAGTAAAATCAGAATCTCGATTTTTTAAAAGTAACTCCTAACTTATATACCATTATTAATATATTTTAAGTCAGATTACCTTTCCAGAAAAAAAGTTTCCCTCCCAGAACTAGAGTTTACATGTTAGGTCTCCTTTGTCCACACATGCTACCTGCGAAATTTCTGCCTGGGTCCAGGAAGCATGAATAAGTAGGAGGAGGAAGGAATGCCAAGTTCTCCCTAGCACAGCGTCTAGCCCACGGCACACCTTCATCAACAGAGTTCTAACATGTCTTCCGCTGACCTTCCCTTTAATCCCGGTGTCTTTTACCCAGAAGTAGAGTGGAAGGGAACAGAAGTTGTAAAGAATTTCCCATCTGCCTCCTTAGGTGTAAAACTTGAAGGCTTTTATAAAATGCTATTTCAAAGACTTATACTTCTATCTTTTAAAAGTAAAACCTTTTGTACAAGATTTAGCTCAACGAGTGTTAGAAATATTTGTTTTAAATGCATGAGTGGATGCGAAATGCATGAAGCTTTGGCTTCTTTCTCCTGCATTTGTAACTAACTCCGGGGAACTCGTACAAGCAGCAGCGTAGAAGGAAAGGAAGGAGGCTCCAGACCTCGGGGTTTGGGCAGAACCTCTCACCTGCTGTACAACCCACACAGTTCACATAACTTTTCATTTCAGTTCTCAAACTCGATGATATAATCTCTCTAAAACCCAGTTAGCCTGAAACAGAGAAAAACCGTACATTCTACAGCCTCAGTCTTCCTTCTGTTGGCTACTTGCAAAGAAAATGACTAAAATCAGTAGATGATTCAAATGAAACATGAACATTACTATAAACTAATTAATAATGCTTACCCTAATGAGAGTATAAACAGTAAACAGTGTCTATTGAATAGTTGTCATATTGAAGCTAATTTGATGAAAAACGGGGGAAACAAAAGTATCTAAACTTAAAGTAAAAGTGAGCAAATTGTGGTTCACTTTATTGGTTAAAGAACCTTGAGCCTGAATGTTGTAGTTTAATAACTTCATCTCAAATGGTACATACCACTCCGTTTTAGTTCCTTTGCACAGGAAAGGCCTCAGGTCATAACTGCCAATTGAAACTTACAAAAACAAAGTACTGCTTCTCTGCAAAGTTACTTTTACACGTTGTTTGCCAGAAAACTACAGTGTAGGGGTTACAAAGACACAGGGATCTGTTAAGTTATGCTGATTTTTTTTTTTGTTTGTTTGTTTCATGGAATGTATATGTATATTCTGAGAAGAGAAAACTCATACACAGCATGTAACCTTTTCAACTTTCCACAGATTAAAAAACACATTGCATTGCTTTATTGCATTTTCCTGCAACAAGGGACGTATTTCAGCAGAAAAGGGCAAACCAGGAAATTTACTCATGAAAACCAATTTATATAAGCATATGAATAGTATAACTGTTCCCATAATATGTCCGGTATTCATCTTGAGAACTCTTGGGGATGCATGAGTAATCCTCTCTGCAACTTCAATTTAGCCTGTGTTTAAATATAGAAAGAGGGTGAGGTTGGGCCTGGTTTTATTATTATTATTACTTCCTCCCTTGTATCCAGTTAACCAGTGTGATGGCCTCTTTCAGCCTTCTCTCTGCAAAATCAGAGTGTGACAATCAGAGTGTGACATGCCAAGGCGTCATCATTGACAGATCAGTTGTAGAGATTGAGCAGGCCAGAATTAATAAAGGTCACCGTTGTCAACAGGAAGAGTGTCCCGCGGCATGTGAGGACTTGTTCTGAAACGGCATTTGAAAAGCACAAAGTGGCTCCCGAGCAGGACCAGGAATTTCCTGAGAGTCTTTGGAACACGGACCTACTTTAAACAATAATTTCCAAACACCCTTCTTTCTTCTCTATGCGTAAATGCTCACCAACATCTCAGGCTGCAGAGTGACTTAAGGTGTTAAGGGAAGGAACCGGGCCATCCTAGAGTGCAGTCCCCAAGTCTGCCTGCATTTCCCCATCTTCATGCTCTTCCCCTGCCTCATGCTCTTCTTTCTTGGCAGCTGATAATATTTTCACACCAATTTGTAGAAGCAAAGTGCCTTTCCTCGGTGTGGTGTCACTGGACCATTGGTTCCATTCTGTGCGTACCATTATCTCTTCCTCTTGGGTCACTTCCATTTCATAAGCTAACTATCCAAGAAGCTCACAGGGTATACCTTATACGTCTCGTACATCCTCCAGCCTGCGAGCTAAGTGTCGCTGGTTCGATCTTCCAGTCAGGGCACATCAGAGAAGGAAAACTCTGACTCCAAAAAACCTCCGCTGCCTTGCGGCATACCTCTTCAGGCGACAGGCTAAGGGAGTAAACCCCGACAGGAAATCCGGAGCCGGAGTCCCTAAGGTGGTTTGACGTTGTAGTCAACACCGGCAACTCCTGCGGCGCACCTGAAGCCAAGCTGTATTGACTCCGTCTTTCCCTTGGACCCTTCAGCTGCGAAGAGAGGGGGGGTCTGCTGCATGGGCAACAGCAGACCCTCCATATTACCCTGCCCAGGCTCTGTAGCTTCAGCGTCATCACAAGATGTCTATTCAACACGGGAGGAGACAGATACCATGTCACTCCCAAGTCGGACTGCACAGCCATTCTCGGCGGTGCAGATAGACTCTTAAGAAGCTACACCATCGTCTCTCGAGACGGACGGCTGCCGACGACATCCTCCAGACTGTTAGCTGAGTCCACATAGGTACTTTGTACACAGGGGATAATTATATTTTAGTTGATGATGAACAGAAGTTCCAATTGTTTATATTTCAGGGAAAAATTAATGATTTTTTCAGCCCTTCATATGTATTCTTAAGTGCAAGACTGTCCAATGTTGTTTCAAAATAAATGAAATCATTTCGTACTTATGCAGGAATAATGAAAATGTGCAACATAAGATTTTCTGAAGGATTGAGATTTGTCTATAAAGTTTTCTTTTCCTCATTAGCACTCTGTTTGCCAGTCCTCATGATATTTTTTTTAATTTAAGGAGCAGATTCTCTTATAATGAGAAATTTGTCTCTATGTTTTGAAATGTGGTCATTCTGTGGGTGCTTAGTTTGCATGTGTGTGTGTGTGTGTGTGTGTGTGTGTGTGTGTATGCGTGACCCTTCTGGCAATTGTGTTGTGATGCCCAAACCATTTTCAAATAATTTGAACTGAAGATAAAAGTGGCCGTAAAGCCACTTAAATGTTGTTTTAAGCACATTGACACAGGTGCATTTTAGCTCCCCTGACCCTCATACTTTCCTTAAAAAACTCAGCCTAGAAGTAAATAAATTCCTCCAACCCTCCAAACTTCACTTTCTCTCCTTTAAATGACTATTAACCAGTTTTCTTCAGTAAGAAATAGTTTATTTTGGAAGTCTAGTATAGCAAATACATTTTTCTTCATCCTCTATTAGAGAAAAGTATACTAATCAGCAAGAAGCATAAACTGAAATACGTTTGGAACTTATTTACTGGACTGGTTTAATGAGAGGGTCTTTTCCAACCTTTTTCCTTTTTTGAGTGGTTTATTTTTTTTTTATTGTATTTTTTTCCCATTGCCATCTAGTCCCCTTATACCCCCAGCCATCACCACACTATTGTCTGTGTCTAACTTCTATTTTGTCTCTAGACTCCTACCCCCATGTGACAACATCCTGGTAAATGAAATTAGGCAATCTTCGTTTGCTCCATTTGGAGAGAATAATTATTTTCTAAGACTGAACAGTCTAAAGATATCATTTCAGTGACTTTAAATAAAATTGCAATCCAAAGCTTCTCTATGATTTTTTTTTCCTTTTTTTAATGTATTAAAGTCTCAGGGGATGAAAATGTAAAAACATAGCATCTCCCCCAGCTTCTCTTTTAAGCTTTTATCTCATAGGTGATCATCTTCTAAAATTAAATGGGTTAAGTGATTTTTTAATGGCATAAATTGTACTTTCATAAAGCGTTTTTTCCAAATTAGTTTCCAAAGCTAAAGTTACATACTATCATTAGTAGCCAATTACTATGTGCTTTGGTTTCAAAAAACTAAAAATGAGTAAATAATTTGACTTTGTTGTTTATAAAATCTCAAATAGTTTCATATCCAGATATTTATATAATGTTACAGAATTTACAGAATATACAATTTTTATAACATAAAAGATTAAAAGTTTCCATCCTAAGGTAAAAAATGAAGGATTTAAATTGGCAAACATTAAAAATTATCTGCAGTAATCTTCTCTTTTTTAATATAATTTTTTTTCTGATAAAAATAATAGATTTCAATGAAAAATTTAAGGGGAAAAATCATACACTCATAATTCTATTAATGTCAACATTTATGAGATATCTCTAGCTTTTTATTTGCACATACAAATGTATGTGTGCAAAGTATTGAATTGCATTTTTGAAGATTGAAGACTGTCTTTTTCAAGCCTGTTTTGATATTTAATAATATATTCTATGCAGTTTCCTATATCATCAAATATTTAGTTGGAAAATAAGGTTTTTCATGGCTGTGCAGTATTTGGTATTTATTTTTAAACTAACATATTTGAGTTTTTTGGCTATATCTATTTTGCTATTATAAATGCAGGTCTCACTTTTTTTCCTATAAAATTATGTCTTTATTTATAGCTCAGCTTCTTTAATCCCTTAGATTTACTTAGTATTGGTAAAATTTGAAGTTCTAAGTCATGTACATTTTAACAGTTTTTGACAGATACTGATATATTACACACCAGAAAGATCAATTCAAATCACACAGCCTCAGTGGTTTATAATCCTTTTTCATTGTTTATATTCATATCTTTTCTTAGGATTTATTTTTATGTTTTACGTGTCATCCCCCTTGCTTTTATGAACCATTGTATCCATTTTTCTGTTGAGATATTTGTTGTTTTCCCACGAAAGTACCATACTATTATTGTCTTTAAGTATTTTGTCTCCTTTCATAATTTTGTTCCAGTTAACTTACTAAATTTAAAAAAGTTAAGCTTTCTAATAATATGTGGGTTATTAGTAGAAAGACTGTACTTTTAATTCTTTCAATATGTTATACCTGCTTGACTAGATGTAATGTATATGTAGACGTGTTGGTGCAACATCTGTATACGCATTACAGATAGCTTTATGGACACAGAACATCTTCAGTCGCCTTTCATTCCTTCCTTCCACTACTTTCTCCTTTAGTAACTAACACCCCCTCTCTTCTCCGGCCCTCGTTGTCATAGTTTCATCCAAAAGTGAAACAGAGGAAACCGAAAACTATGTGAATTCCACATAGTATTAGTGGCCTCAGTCTAGAATAGACACATTCATTATAAAATTGAACTTCATCTGCTGAAATATTGAAAACAAACAATCTTTAGTGAACTATGTTGAAGGTTCTTACACAAAGAAAAGGGAAAGGGAAACACTTGATTTTAATATTTAAAAAATGTGCCTCTCAATTAGTTTAATCCAAGACACAAGTAGGAAATTAGAAGTAAGAAGCATTACTAGTATCAGCAAGTGATAAGAACGATTGGCTTCTAGGGATTAAAATTAGAAATAGATAAATATGCACAGTTAAAATGTAGAATTGAAATTGATATTAGTGATATCACATTTAAAACAGTGATGCAGAATTAATATTTAATTACATATTTTATTTCTTGCTTTTTAGTTCGCAAAAGAGAGAAAGAATATTCAGTGTATCAGTTCTCAACCAAGCCTTAGAAGGACCTAAGTCTTCTAACAGTTGAGACATCCAAAGGAAACAATTAAAATTAGAATGGATTATTGTTAATAAATTTATTTTTACTTTCTTTTCCCCCTTTCTACTATTATGATCATTGGGTATTATATTCACAGAGAGTGTAATTACTGAGTTGTAAGACACTAAAAACTCTTAAACTTTCTCTTTTTATAAGTAAGGGCACAGAGACACTACATGTGTCACTTGCTTCATACCACATTGCCAGTTAGTAAAAGACATTTTTTAACCTCACATTAGGAAAGAAATAAATGACTTTCAAATACAGAGCTCTATTGGTTACCCAATTTCAGGCAGATATATCACTTTTATAACAACTTGAACACAAGGTTTCTCTATATATGTAATTTATATAATTAATATTATACCCCTTTAATATGCAATTAACATAACTACAACATACTAACAACAATATACATAATTTACATGATTAATGTTATTTATTTATTTTGAAAAAGATGTGTTAGGTAGTAACTCTCTGCCAGATTTTGTGATTTGTTTAAAAATTAATCAAGCCCTGGCTGGTGTGGCTCAGTTGGTTGGAGCATTGTCCAGCAACCAAAAGGTTGAGGGTTCCATTTCTGGTCAGGTTGTAGATTCACTCCCCAGTCCTGGCACATATAGGGGGCACATAGAGGACGCAAACAGTCAATGTTTTTCTCTCACATTGATATTTCTCTCTCTTTGGAAGCAGAGAAAAGAACGTCCTCGGGCGAGGATTAAAAAATAAAAGAAAAAGAAAAAATTAGTCATCATGTGGGTGCATAGGCATTTAGAGAGTCAATTCAACGCAAACAGTTTTCAATACATTCACTTAGTTTTGGAAGTTAGCGTGTGTATTAGTCTGGGTTCTCCAGAGACAGAACTAATAGGAGGTGTATATGACATTTATTCGAAGAAATGGGCTAACACAATTATTGTGGTTGACAAGTCCAAAGGTCTGCAGTCGCTAGGTTGGCGGCCCAGGAGACCCAGCAGTGTAGTGCCAGCCTACCAGGGGAGCTGATGGTGTAGTTTCATTCCAAAGGCCAGTAGTCCCGTGACAGACAAAGAGCTAACATTTCAGTTCACCTACAGAGGTAGGAAACAGCTAATGTTCCAGACTGAAGGCAGACAGGGAGGAGGAGTTTCTTCTTGCTCGTGAGACTGTCAATCTTTATCTTCTATTCAGACCTTTCCCTGATTGGATGGGGCCCACCCCATATGGGGGAAAACAAGCTGCTTTACTCTAGTTATTGATTTATACGTTAAATTCATCTGCCCTGGCTGGTGTGGCTCAATGGATTCAGTGCCGGCCTGTGAACCAAAGGGTTGCAGGTTCAATTCCCAATCAGGACACATACCTGGGTTGCGGGCCAGGTTCCCAGATGTGGGCCCGCAAGAGGCAACCACACATTAATGTTTCTCTTCCTCATTTTCTCCCTCCCTTCCCCTCTCTCTGAAAATAAATAAATAAAATCTAAAAAAAAAAATAAGTTAAAATCTAAAAAAAAAAATAAGTTAAACTCATCTAAAAATACCTTCACAGACACATCCAAAACACTGAACAAATGTCTGGTCACCCGATGGCCTGGTCAAATTGACACATAAAATGAATGATCACATCATGTTTTTCTCATTACTTTTGCATCATGTCCATAGAACATTATGCCAGAGATGCTATGTAAAGACGTAGCAAGAGTTAGGTGGGAAAAACTTGGGAAGGGAAATTTTAACATCCTTTAAAACACCAGCCTTGGTTCATTCGATTACTCTATTGCTGTAATAATTGGTTAATAAATCATTGTAAAAATAGAACAGTGATTAACAATAGAATGATACTGTAATGATACCAGTCTAGCTGATAGAACAGTCTGGGTTCATAGGAAGCAAGTATGAATAAGGAACAGTCTTAAGGGGATTGCACTCTATCAAATTAAGAGGCCACAGTTTTCTGTAATATGCCACTAATCTTCACGTCTTGCTGATCTCTGTACTTGAAGTGAAAATTTTAAAAAAGTAAACCAAAGGTTCAGTTGTGGAATGAGACTATGAAATCTGCAGCGAGAAAATACCTTTAACTAGATATTCTAGAAGATTTCTGGAATGAATAAAAAAATTTTTTTTTTTAACCAAGAAACATACTCCTGTGTAATCTACATCTGAAGATCTAAAGAAAATTCCCCTTTTAGGGCCAGGTGACCCAAGGCAGGTGTGTGAGATAGTGTGTCTTCTTGAACCTTTAAGCCAGCGAGCGTTGCGTTTCTCCCTACACTTTCATATGGTCTATCCATCCTGCCTTCTTCTTTATCTTTCTCTGCTGCCAGTACGGGCTGTCATGGAACTCATTTATACTTTTCTTATTCTAGATAAATGCTACCAGCTGTTGCCAGGAACTACCTGCCATTAGTAATAACTCATTAGACTTGACAGTGAAAATCTCTCCCACATGGATGGCAAATGCTAGCTGGTAGACTGTGCTGATGAATCCATTTGAATCCATTTACAGTCAGTGGGTGAAAGTGAATTAGGGAACTGGATGGTCCTGAGATCAGCCCATTGCATAACTCTCATTACCTTTTTATGGGCTCACCCAGCATGAAAATCATTCATTAGCAATGAACATATTTAATTGTTCTTTCCAGTCCATCCCTTTGTACATTTTAAACAGATTATCCTGGCTGGTGATAAACCCGAAATCCAAAAGCAGATGCTGTCTCTAATTGAGAGAGTCAGGTAGGGTACTTCGGAGACAAACAAACTCAGTCTTTTTTTAATGATTTTTATGTCAACCATTGATTATGTCTGGAGCATGATGAAATGATTTCATGAATTAATGAATAAATTGTATGCATTAATAAATGGATGAATGAGTAAAAAAATTCACTGCACTGCTCATGTTTATTACTGAATGGAAAAGGACAAAGAAACACGATGCTATAAGTTAAAAAGAAGGAATGAGTAGCGATTGGCAAACAGAAGCTAGTGTAGAAAACAGAACTGAAAACTTCCATTTCCACACTTATTTGAGAAATCATTACTCACTGCCCACATCAGAAAGAGAAGGAAGAAAGGAAGGAAGTGAGGGAGGGAGGAAGGAAGGAAGGAAGGGAAGGAAGAAGGAATAAAAAATCCCTAAAGAATAAAAGGGCTTTACAATTCTGAAAGTCTCACAAATAGAACTACAAAAATAGAGAAGGTTCTGTAAATTCATGCAATAGTCAATATGTTAGGATACTTGATATATTTTACTGACAAATATGTGAACTGTCAAATTATTATGGGGTTATCTGAACTTCAAGGTTACAGCTTCAACATGCCTATAATGGAACAACAAAAAACACTTTATTTTTTTTTTCATTTTATGAATAGAGAAAATAAATGCAATCAAATTTTATGCTTAAATACTCTTTGGGTTAAATTTTAACCTGACGGATGACTTTTCAGTGCTCCCAAGGAAGAGGAGTTTGGAAAACCACATGATGATAAGCATAACTATACTCTTAATGATCGTAGGAACATAGTTGGTAATCTGGTCAGTTGATTCAATAATATCTTTATAACCTTTTTTTCTCTATCAGGACAGGATCCAGTAGGAACAGGTATTACATTTACTTGTCATGTGTCTTTAAACTCTTTTAATCTGGAGCATTTCCATAGTCCTTTTATTTTGTCTTTAATGAGATTAAAATATTTGGTGGGGGGGGAATCTTTCTCACTGTGTTAGTGTGCTCTTTCCTCATTGGCTGGATGGTGCTCATGCATTCTCCCTGCAATGTGGCAGAGGAGATATATTGTCCATGTGGAGCCTCCCAGCATCCATCTGTCCTCGTTGATGGTGTTCATTGTAACATCTGGCCAAGGTGTTGTCATTTCTCATTTCTCCATTGCATAATTACTGTGTTCTTAATTTTTCTCCATTTTTTCTCTTCCTTGACCACACCATTAAAGTAAACAAAACTACTAAAATAATTTAGGGTTTCTTTGCTGTTCTGCCGTGACACTCTATAGCCAAGCTGCCCAAGAGTGAGGGTGCCCGGTCAGATGCTGTGTTCATAGGTACTTAGATTAGTTCTTCCTTTTTCATCCTTTCAGTGTGGCTATGGCATTCACTTGAAATATGATTGACCTCATTTCTTTGATTTCCTGATATGTTTTTCCCCTTTCCATTTTTATCAATTTAATTAATATATATTTTTTCAGTATGTAGGCCAGAAATGTGCTCAAAAACTCTAGGCTACACATAAAGGTATACTCAAAGAAATACCCCTCCTTTTCCCATCCCTTCCAGGTTAATGCATTATAAATATATTACAAAAGAATATCTCTGACGATGCCTTGTATATGTTCATAATGCCTGTTCATCAAAAAGTGGTGCCAAGTACTACATATTATGATTTAAACAAGATGTTATTAATCCAGCAGAAGGGAACATTACAGGTTATACTATCTCTGTGGGCACTCGGGATAAATTGATAAATCATAGAATCTTCAGGTTGGCAGAGAATTTAGAGATATGTTTAACACAACCATTAATTGGATTTGATGCTTAAATAGGTTTTCCTATACTCCGCTAAGAGGGCATTTAGCTTTTTTGGAATACCTCCAGTTTCAGGAAACTCACTACCTGTCAAAAGACACCATTTAATTTTAATGGTCCTATATTAAGAAACCATCATCCTACATAAAAAAAATTAAGATAAATGTTTCTTTATGTACTTTGCAGACAGATCATTTACTGTTTCTACCCATCTCTTTTCCAAACTGATAACCCTGCTGGTTTTCTGCAGTTCCTGATGGGTCACTGTTTTGAGTTATCACCTTAGACCTTTCCTAAACATATGGATATTGCTAATGTCACTAAAATTTTACTAACATTAACTACAGTCATCTGTGTTTCCAGGTTAGTTGAAAGCAAGAAGAAACTATGAAATCAAAGAGTGGGAAGGACATATGAGTTGTAGGCTTCAGCTGATGCTTTGGGCCTGAAGGGTGTATGGAGTTTCTTAAGATCTTGGGTTGTTGGTATATGTCTTGCTTAAGCCAGGTAAAGGGTTTATGGTATAGAAATTTAAAAAATTCAGAAGTATTTCATAGAAGCAAAGTTCAGGAATGTAATCAGGTTTCAAAAAAGGAGCTAGAACAAAGATCTCTAGAGATTAAAAAAAATGAAGTCTGTTCAATCATTGTTCTCTTTTTCTTTCTCTTTCTCAATACCCATCTTGTTTCTTATTTCCTCTACATTTGCATTTCCTTTATATTTTTTTCTGTCTCTGAAGACTGGCTTATATAACATCCATAGCTATCAATTTTACATGTTTTTATTATGATTTCCTTCCCAGTTGTAATTCCAAATCCCAGAAGGGATAAGCCACTTGCGTCCACTCAGCTCATGGTGTCTGAGTGGGTACTTAGTTATTAACGGAAGAGAAGGGCGGGAACTAAGCCTGAATAAGTCAGGAAATGGCAGTTTCACAGTTACCCCCTTGGGTAACCGGCATCGCTCTATTGGATTAACAGCGTAGGGAGAAAATGGTGGGGTGACATTTCTTTCACTGAGCTGATGCTCGATGGAATGCAAATGATGAAGCAGAACTATGAGGCATGCACAGGAGAAGCCAAAGTGCTGACCATAAATGAGGAAGGACGCTAGTCTAGGAAAGTCTGGGCCAAGCATCAGGTTGGAGAAGGGCACAAGCCCTCAGAGAACCCAAGAAAGAGATTGGGTAGTTTGAAAGAGAGCCTGCTCTTTTGCAAACCCAAGGAAATATATGGTAGCTTAGCAAGGCCCTCAGGGCAGCCACTATCCTATAGCCTGCCCCCTCTCTCTGCCTCTCCAAGCATGTACTATCATTTGTTGCTTGTCACCCTAATAAATCTTGCTACTATCCCTAAACTCCTTCTTTTCAGTGCCCCTGAAATTCTTTTCCTGCACCATGGAAGAACCGTAGCCTCCAGGAACAATGGCATGGGTTCTCCTTCCTCTAAGCAGCAGGTGCTGAAGGGCTGGGGAGATGGGGTGATATTATCCACACCTGTAGATCAGAGTCAGGCAATTCCAGGAGAAAGATGGCTCTAGATAAGGACACCAAACCTCCACGTGTCTACAACAGGGAGTTTCCTGGAGTTTGTGACAACCCTGCAAACTATTTTTTGCAGGAGGTAAGTGTTGGAGGCTGAGAATAAAAGCAGCAACTGGGTTGTGTAAGACTTATACTAAACTACTAAAATAGTGCGAGGCGATGTTCACTTTCCTTTCTTGTCTGGATCAGTTTAGAAAATGATTCAGGGGAGACCAAGTATTTAGAAATAATATGTGTATTAACTTTTATAATCTAGCTTGGTGAACTAGGGAAAGGAAAAGACTTCAACATACAAATCTCTTAATGCATTTTAAGAATAGATTTGTGTTGTCAATTAGGTTACATTTTTTGTTACCACATTTATTACATTGCACTACAATTTAGGTCTTTTTAACGTTTGTTATATCTCAGCCTACCTATGCTTACCCAGTATTTCTTCGTACAGGACTTGACATTGATCCTGATTGAATTAATGACTTGGCTCAGTATTATTCTAGTGTAGCCTGACTTTTCTGGATTCTGATTTAGTAATTTAATACAGTAATTATCTCTTCAGCTTCCTACCAACTAAAAATACAATTGCATACCATCAGGGAGAGATGAGGTATTGAAAATAAGGTAGCAACTGTAGTAAAACAAACATTTGGCAGGATCTTGGCGATCTGGATTGTGCTGGCTTTTACTGTGCCATATAGTGTATGAATTCGGGTAAGCTAATTGCAGTATGCATTGTGTCTTTCACAAAAGCTACAATAAACAGTTTAGTAATTCGTCAGCGGCGGCAGCCGTCCATCTCAAGAGACGATGGTGTAGCTTCTTAAGAGTCTATCTGCACCGCCGAGAATGGCTGTGCAGTCCGACTCGGGAGTGACACGGTATCTGTCTCCTCCCGTGTTGAATCGACATATTGCGATGACGCTGGAGTGTCCTCTCCAGTGGAGCTGAAGCTACAGAGCCTGGGCAGGGTGATATGGAGGGTCTGCTGTTGCCCATGCAGCAGACCCCCCCTCTCTTCGCAGCTGAAGGGTCCAAGGGAAAGACGGAGTCAATACAGCTTGGCTTCAGGTGCGCCGCAGGAGTTGCCGGTGTTGACTACAGCGTCAAACCGCCTTAGGGACTCCGGCTCCGGATTTTCTGTCGGGGTTTACTCCCTTAGCCTTTCCCCTGAAGAGGTATGCCGCAAGGCAGCGGGGGTTTTTGGAGTCAGAGTTTTCCTTAGTAATTATACATTGAAATAACATCTAAGAAGTTGGGCGGCTGCTCGAAATTCTGCATACGTTGGTAACATCATGGAACATCTCCGGTCTTAGGTAGCAGGAAGTGCCAGATGGAATGAATTGCTACAGTTGTGGCCCTGGGGCAGCCTGATCTGAAGGCTTAGTTGAATTTTCCTCTGCAGGTTATAGAGGATGTGAAGTTGTATCACCTTCACTGAAGGGCAATTTCTCCTGCCCCCAGCATCCAATGTATGTTAAGTGTTGGATGGCGCCTTCAAGGCGCCCATCAGTACCTGTATGCAGCCTGTTCAAAGCGATGCCAGTTAACGGAATTACATTATTTGGATTCTGAGACAGCTCCATCATTCCAAGGTAGCTTCTCAGATGTCTGCTGTTTTAAATGAGCAAGTGAGCTTATGCCCTTCTCTGTTTTACTTTAATAGTAGCCTTATTTCCCTTGGGGGACCACTAGTTTCCCGCCTCAGTCCATGTGGTTCATTGGGGCTAAACTATTGTCCCTAAGGTGGATACGAGGCACACACTGGACACTTGACCAAATAGGGACCCATCTCCACTGACCAGAGCCATAAAGTGAGATATAAACATGGAAATCAAATTAGTCCTATCAGACTTCTTCTCTAGAATGATAACGACAAAAAAATTTATCACCTGGTCATTAGTTCTTGCATTAGATCTTTTAGATTGTCGTAGTTTCTGACCTTCTTAAGGTCTAGATATTCAACTTCTGTCTTAAAACCTACAAACTACATTACCCAGTTCCAATAAATTGATGCATTAAGTGTTGGTTTTTGTTACTTGCAACTGGATAATTTGATATATACCATGATTTTTTTAAATGAAGAAATATGTCATATAGAATCAAGAAAATGCAACACTTAGATGGCCCTCTTGGTAAGTCTAAGTCCCCATGAGTCCTACATGTTTCTCATTTGTGCCAGAAACACCCAGTATCAATCTGACCACTCCTGTGGCTCCTCCCCATGCTTCATCATATAAGCCAGTCACCTTGCCTTCTTTGTATGCATCCATATCACACCCCTGCACATTTGCTATAAGCCCATATCATATTTTCCCTTGAGCCCTGATTTATGAGTTCCTCCATCTCGAGGTTACTTAAAATGATTTGCCTAATCCTGGCTTAGTTCTTTCTTTGACCAAATTCTTCCCATATCTCAAACTTAATATTAAAATAAAACTCTGCACTTTCTCTGCCCAGCAATGACTGCTCCTAATAGTATAGACATAACTAGTATTTGTTAGAGAAATTTGACCACAGAAAATTATTTTTCTAGTGTAACTATAGTAAAAATATCGGCACTGTTTTTCTCCATATGGCGTTAAGTATATTAGCTGTCTATTGCTGTATAACAAATTATCTTAAAACTCAGTGTCTCAAAACAACAAATTATCTCACAGTTTCTGTGTTTGTGGAATATGGACAGAGCTTAGTGGGGTCCTCTGCTTCAGAGACTCTCAGAGGCTCTACTGAACATGTCAGCAATGCCTGTGGTCTCATCTTTAGGCTCAACTGGTGAAGGATCTAATTTCAGACTCAGCAGGACTCAGTTTTTCAAGGGATATTGGACTGAAGGTCAAGTTCCTCATTGGTGGTTGGCTGGAGGCTGCCCTCAATTCCTTGACTTGTTGACCTCTTCATATGGCAGTGTGCTTCATCAGAAGAGGCAACCCAGGGGGCCAAAGAGAATATAAACGTGATGAAAGTCACAATCTTTTATATGTTAACCTTGGCAGTGGCATCACATCACATTGCACACATGCTGTTGGTTAGAAGCAAGACGTATAGCCTGACCCACACTCAAGAGGAGGGGATTCCACAAGGTCATGGTTACCAGGAGTCAGGACACCTGTTGGTTTCCATCATAGGATTGACCACTTTTTGTTCACTTTTTGATACTATCCAGTTGCATCATCACCAAACTTGCTGGTGGTAAGGCAGCAAACTACAGTGTCCTCACTCACGAGGTTGTGTTTTCTAAAATAGCACTTCTAGGCTTGTCAAGGGAAACTCCACATAGATTTGTTACTGAAGTCATTTCATTGTCACTTTTAGTTTCACAGCAGTGTCTCCCATCTTGCGTACTCAAGTAGCCATTGTACAGGTTCCCCACTGACCATCAGCTGCTCAGGCACTGTCCCCCACCAGGGAAGTTGTGAAGACAGTGAACTTGATTCTCTTGGGTTGTCGGTGACTCTAGGGCTTACAATTTTGCTAAGAAGTTGAGTATCTTCTTAAGAAGCATGTCGACATTTTAAAATTTACTATATAGCGAGTCTTTTCTTTCTCTGTTGCCTGTTTTTCGGATATTATCTTAACATGCCTGTCCTCAGATACTCTTAACTGTAATTCTTATGTGTCTGATTGCAGAAAGTTGATAGTGTGTTTGAGTGTGTGTTTCCTGAATCACAGTCTGTCTTTGCATGCATTAATCTAAGAATTTTGTATTTTGACAGTTTTTATTTCTAATTATGCTCATAAATGTTATCAGCAGTGACCCAGTATATAAATAAGTAATTTATATGTACAGTGTTTTTATGATGATAGAATAGAAGAAAAAACTTAATATTTGAATCAATATTCAACTGAGTCATATATAGAATACAAGCATGAAAATAACTGTGATTAGGAAAGAGAAAAGGCATTCTGATTAATTCAACTTCCTAGTTTAAAAAAATGTTAGACGTTATCCAGAGGATAGAAGGAATGCTTTCTGTTTTGTCTGAAATATCCACACTATAACATGTATGTTATGAGGCCAAGATATTGAGGGAAACTGCTGACTTATTGTATTTAATGTTGTTATTAATTTATACTGGCATTTATTAATGCACTAATAAACAGTTGTGGAATATACACCTCATGCTGGTAAACATGAATAACAAACACATAGTGCTGGCACTTAGAAGTTCAGTTGATTTAGGTAATACCAGTGTATATAAATATTTATACAATTTTATACAAAATAGTGATAACAAATGAATATACATAATATGGAAGTTGTTTGGAGTCCAAGTTCCCAAACTTTTGTATTTCATTAATTAGAAAACTTTTTTTAAAAAATTCCTGTGAGATTCAAAAGACTTATTCAGCTAATTATATGCTTAGAAAAATAGAATATATTATCACAAGTCATAAAATGTGAGTCATTTTGGACATCAAGGAAGGACACATTCTTAGGTTAAAACATATTCCATCCAAAGAGAAGCAACTATATTAGTATATTCTAGTTAGCACCTGTATCTGTTACAGATCCTGAGGGTTAGGAGTCCTGATACAGCTCAGTGGGTTAGCAGGGAACCTCTCTAGCTCTGGGACGTCTCAAGGCTGCAGTAGAGGGTTTCCTTGAGGCTGCAGTCACTTTCATTCCGACTGAAATAGGATCTGCTTCCAAGCCACTCATGGCTGTTGACAGGTCTCAGGTCCTTGCTGGCAGTTGGCTGGAGGCTTCTCTCCCTGCCTCCCCATTGGTGCAGGACACAGCATGACAGCTGGGTTTCCTCAGTGAGTTGAGCAGAAAGAAAGGTGTGCACACGGAAGCCAGAGTCTCAGACAAGCTTCATCCCAGAAGTGGCAGCCCAGCCCTTTTTTTTTCTTTGTCCTGCTCATTCTTCCAGTCCACACACAGGGGTGACTCCTAGGAAGTGGGGACCGGAGCCAGGGTCCTCGAGGCAGACAATCACGGAAACCTCACATCACCCTTTTTTGTGTTCTGTTGTACCTCATGTTGATGAATCTCTGGGACAAATTACAGGAGGGAAAAAGAAAAGAAATAAAGACTTCTCAGAAGCAATACTAAACTGTGAATCCCCCCATAAAAGAGAGACTGTTAGAGTGACTTTCAAGTAGAACAATATGAGCCGAAAGTACCAGGTAAGAAATGACCAGCTGTCGCACTTGGTACGGAGGACAAGGAGTAGACACAGGTCAGAGCAAACAGCACAGCAGAGAGGGCAGCAGAACCTTATCCCCAACCCTGAGCAGCTGGGGTCTCTTTTGCCAAAGGTGTTTTAAAAGACATTGGGGGAGTGCTTAATGTCTTCTCGTCAGCTTTATGGATATAATATTTGTGAGTTTATTAATGAAAAGAAAGTTACTTTGATTAAAAAAAAAACTTCAGGATAGAAGAGCTTAGAAGGTACTAAATATTTGTTACTTACTGCTTAGATTTATGTAAAGAGTGAATCATTTAAAATTAATTTTCTAATTTACAAATGAGAACAAATCAGAGACTCTTTCCAATATTTTGGGGGGGAAGCCAAATGTGTTCTTTTTACAAAAATTATTTGTCATAGCATGATAAAAAATGTTTAAGGAGACAGAGGTAATAAAACATGTATTGAAATGGTTCAGGTCGGCCTCCTCTCATTAACAAAATTAATCTCCACCCCCATCCATTATGAGCATTTTTGATATGAAATCTTGGTTGTAATCAGTGAAGTTCATCCTTAGCATGGTTTTACCATGTTTTGTTCCAATGGCGTTTTCATTAAGGGGCAGCTATCAGTGAAGTGCCACTCATTTAAGAATGGAGAAAGCCCTGGCTGCTGTGGCTCAGTGGATTGAGCGTCGGCCTGTGAGCCAAGTGTCCCTGGTTCGATTCCCAGTCAGGGCACATGACTAGGTTGCACGTCAGGTCCCCAGTTGGGAGCGCAAGTTAGAGGCAACCACACAGTGATGTTTCTCTCCCTTTCTCCTTTCCCCTCTCTCTAAAAATAAATAAATAAACAAACAAATAATTTAAAGAAGAAGAATTAAGAAAAAAAAAGTATAACGGCCCAATTGAAAAAAAAAAAAAAGAAAAGAAAAAGAATGGAGAATCTCCATTCATTCCAACGATGATTTTTTTTTTTTTTTTTTTTACGGCTTCTTCAATTACTCCATAAAGTGGATAGGTGTACACTTCACTTGCATGTGTGTGTACACACACACATCGTCGTCGTCGGCAGCCGTCCGTCTCGAGAGACGATGGTGTAGCTTCTTAAGAGTCTATCTGCACCGCCGAGAATGGCTGTGCAGTCCGACTCGGGAGTGACACGGTATCTGTCTCCTCCCGTGTTGAATCGACATCTTGCGATGACGCCGGAGTGTCCTCTCCAGTGAAGCTGAAGCTACAGAGCCTGGGCAGGGTGATATGGAGGGTCTGCTGTTGCCCATGCAGCAGACCCCCCCTCTCTTCGCAGCTGAAGGGTCCAAGGGAAAGACGGAGTCAATACAGCTTGGCTTCAGGTGCGCCGCAGGAGTTGCCGGTGTTGACTACAACGTCAAACCGCCTTAGGGACTCCGGCTCCGGATTTTCTGTCGGGGTTTACTCCCTTAGCCTTTCCCCTGAAGAGGTATGCCGCAAGGCAGCGGAGGTTTTTTGGAGTCAGAGTTTTCCTTCTCTGATGTGCCCTGACTGGAAGATCGAACCAGCGACACTTAGCTCGCAGGCCGACGCTCAATCCACTGAGCCAAACCAGCCAGGGTTACACACACACACACACACACATACATTGAGGAAAATACAACTCCATAGAGTATAACATCAGAATAGCCCAGAACGGCATCCCTGGGAAGGTGGCGTCTGGCCTGCAAATCACTGTATTGCATTTTGCCATCAATACGGTCAGATCACCTTCAAAGGGATGTCCGAGAGGCCCTTCTGAATGTGCCTCCGGTATATGATATAAAAAACATTTGGCAAGCAATTTAAATGTTAGTCCCAACTTATAAATGTTTTCACTTAAATTTTTTATGTTTTCATCATATAACTAGTTAGCTTCTTTTCACTTTTTGAGGGCACACTAATAAGATGCATTTCTCTGTAAAATCCGTGTTATCTTGTTCCTCACAAGTGAGAAAATATCATTCTTTTTGCTCTGGGATCAAGAACGTCCGAGAGTATTTTTAATCCAAGGGGTCAGCATTCTTGGTTACAGTTGCGTCGTGAGATGAAAACTAAAAAAACACTGTATATCTGCTGGTGGATTCTGTCTCTGCTATCCCTGCGGTTGTTCTTGCCTATGAGGCGCCCTGTAGGAAACCCACAGGTGGTCATAGTCCAAAGCCCACGTGGATGGTGTGGGCGTGTCTGAGTGACACTGCCTCCTGGGACCTCTCATAGTTTCTCAGGGTCAGAAGAAGATAAGGAGAATCTCTCTCTCTCTGTCTCTCTCTCTCTCTCTGTCTGTCTCTCTCTCTCTCTCCAGGAAGGTTAGTCACTTCAGTCTGAGTTCTGTCTGTAGCAGGTCAAGCACATATTTTTAGATTCCTTTCAGTAGCATAGCAGCAGGGCACAGGCCATCCATCGGTGGTCGTCACTCACGGTTTCTGGACAAGCCTCGGCAGCGCCCTTCCAGACCAGAGGCTGCAAACCCACTGGCCCACGGAGATAATGCAGAGGCACAAGGCAGGCCAGGCATGGTCTGTGATGAGCTAGGGAGCGTGGGCCCCAACCTAGAGAATAAGGGCCCAAGTATGCCACTGGCTTTTATGTGAAATCTATGTCTTAAGTATTGACTGCTAACTTCCATGTTAAATTACTCTGTGGAGTCGGCCAAAACATATCTGTGATACAAATATGACCAATACATTTTAAAAATCTGTAATTGACTTCATAAAGGCTCTACCCATTTGGAGGGTGATTCTCAAAAAAAAAAAAGGTCAGTTTTTGTGTTATTTTCTTCTTAGAGGTCTCCTTGACATATACACACATTAATTCTATCTCCTCTCAACAACATTAGCGCCCCAATATGCTTACAAACAAGGGAGGCCATTGTCAAACTCTGTTATATTCTCCTCTTAGAATAATTGACTTCTATCCATTTGGCATTTTTCATAACACTTCTTTCTGGCTTTACTTATAGAAGTAACTGACAGATTCTACCTCACAGAATGCTCTGTCAAAATAACTTCATTAGAAAATGTGTTAAATAATCAAACAAAATCAAAGTCATGCATAAGACAGCACACCAATGTGCTAAAAGCAGATGTCTGAGACATTGTTGCTAATAAAGGCCACTAGATACACATCATTACCAAAACACAGCAAGTCCTACAGTGCAATCCAGAAATATCTGAAGTTATTGCAAAATGTATTTGTCATTTATATATGTGTATATATAAATGTATATATAATTTCCCCATTTGTAAACTATGAACTGTTTTTTGGGGGGTACTATTACCAAGTGGGAAAGTTAGTTAAGCCATTTTACAGTAAAAAGGAAAATTAATATTTAAAAAATTTTAACTACATAAGAAAGCTTCAGAATAAATAACCATGTTCTGCCAACCAGAAATAATTGTATGTGAAAGAGAAGGGGAGTTGAATTAAAGCAGTAAATAGTTTAAATAATACTGATCAGTAATTTGATAGTTCTTTTCTGATTCTGAGTCTGAGGGTAACAAGTCATATGGGTAGCAATGGCTTTTAAATAAAATGATCAATAAGGTCATCTTGATGGAGCCTTCCAGTTCTCAGGCTCTGTGATTTTATGAGCCCACCGTCTTCCAATCTAACTTTTCTGTGAGTTTCTAACCCTGTTTATGGCAGGTCTTCCCCTCTTTCTTCTGCCACTGACTTCATCCTTAGACGGATTCAATTTTATATAGAGATATGAAAAACATTTAAGAAATTCTTTAAGCTATTGTTTGAAGACACATGAAAACCTGCCTTCGAGGTGCTGTTTAATTTATAAGAGAAAATAGAAATTATTTTTAAGAAACTACTCAGTTCTAATGCTGAGTAATCTGATTGCATTAATCCTCCTTTTTATACTCATTTATTCATTCTGCAAATATTTATTGAGTGTCTACTATATTCAAATACCACGTTAGGTCCTTTGGAACAACAATAGATCCAGACCCTTATAAACGAAGGTGATATGAACACTAATGAAATGTACAGTCTAGTGAAAGAAACAGATACCAAACAGATGTCCATTAATAATGAAGAAAATGCCATAAAGAGAAATGTGTGATGCTAAAGGCATATAAAGGAACCTTGCCATAGTGAAGCAATTAGGCTTTACTAAGAAAGGACAGTTGACCCGAGGTCTGGGAGATGCGCGGGCTGAGGCAGGAAGGAATAGGATTCTAGTCCTGTGGACAGGAGGGAGCATAACAGGTATGGGAGACTGGAGCAGAGGGAACCAGAGAGAGAAAGTTTGATTGGAAATGCACCAGAGAGGCAGCTCGGTGTGCACTTAAAGTTACCGGGCACGTTGGGATCACCACGGAGAAAGCAGAAAGAAAGAGAAGTAGTTCAATGCAGAGCCATTAAGGAAACTAGGTGGTTCTGCTAGACTCCTGTATTACAACTTAATTTAAAAGTAAAACCAAAGAAACCACAAAACTCTCTGATAGCCACAATCTCTTTATTTTGATAATTGCTTTCAATAGTTTAAAATGTAAATTATTTAATCTTTTTCTCTACATTGGCACCAGACTGTCTTGATTATTTGTTAGAGAACAGAATAAATCTAAATAGGTGTTTAAGCTGACTTTGAAAAAACATTTAATTTGTCCTAATTGTTAATGTTATTTTCTTATTTACTTAGAGAGTAGGGATTCTACTTAACAACATATAAAATTTGTCATTTATAAGTTAATGTTTTATCTAGCAATCTTACTGTTAGGATTTCATCAGTATGCATTAAAAAGTTCATATTTAAACACACAGGCACAGGATGTTTAATGTAGCCTTTTTAATAGCAAATACTGGCTATGACTTAAATGTTCATCAAGAGAGATTAGATGAACTCTAGTCCCTCTGTACACTAGACCACAAGTCAGCTGTTAAAATAAATGTGATAGACCTTAATGTGTTAACATAGAAATTGTGGCAAGCTCTGTTATTTAAAAAAATGCAAAATGCAGAATTATCTATAAAGTGACCCATTAAGTCACACACAAGTTTGTGTATGTGCTCAAACACAGGAAGCTTTTAGGAAAATAGCTTTATGGGCAGGGTTTGGGGATGAGCGTGTAGGGTTTTTCACATTATATTCAACGCCACTTGATCGTTCTGGTCATTTCTAATGTCAACAATATCTGCTTGATGCCATCATGAGTCATTTTAAGTTTCTTCACTCTGTATTTAAAAATGGTAACAAAATCTATTTTACGGCAAGGTATTGAATATTTTGATAAATTAATACATTTTCTTAGTTCATCTCTATTCTTGTGTACTGTTTTACTTTTATCTGTTGTAATTATGCGCTTATTAATTTACATCCTACTTTAAATTGAGCTCTTGCTGGGCTCTGAGAAGTTAGCATAGCACCTTATGTGAACAGTAGCTATATAATAAATGTTGATTATATGATCAGAGATGTGCAAAAAGAGCATAGGTTTCTAAATAAAATATTATGGCTATAAGTTTTGATTTTTTTTTTCAATCTTTAGCTTGTAACTATGGACATATTACAAAACTGAATATACAGAGAAATAAAATGAAGATACAATTCCAATCTTATGAATGTTTAGAAATGATTACAAGATATACCATTTTTAAAAAGAATGTCACTGTGATTGTCACATATGACATCTTCAATATACTGAAGCTCTCTTCCTCGTCTCCCTTTTTCTAATCATCATTTATTAGTCTGCTATAAGCCACTAAGCCTTCCTCACAAATATTTAAACACTTTTATTGCTTATATTTCAGTAATTCACTGTTGGAATGAAAAACAAATGAAGAACCCAAAGATAAGGTGATAGAATGTGGAAATTTCCCTTCCACCCAATGGCAGTGGGGAATTAGGTTAAAAGATTAGTTTTAAAATATATTTTATCAAACCTTTTTATCACTTATGCATATAAATATCTACGTAAGCAGAAAATGAAAAGGATATACAAACTTTGCTTCCAAAGGAGGTCTAAGCAGTCATAGGCAAACGGGAGTCATTTCAGAGACCAGTAGGATAATGTACTCCAGTTATGGACATGCAAGTCATTGCTGCCAACCTGTAAGAGTGAGAGTGATTTTCACTGCAAACATGTCATTTCGTGTCACTTACTACTTTGTATTCCTCAGGTGTGGGGTTGAGGGAACTGCATTTCCTGGTATTTTGGTGGTTGGTGTATCTTTGTTTCCTTTTATTCTAAATTATTCATTCGTTTTAAAGTTGGGTTCAGAATTTCAGCTTTAGCTCCCAGTAAAGAGGTTATTATTATTAAATGTAGAATTAAACCATGAATTTAGATGAAAAGCCCCGTTGCGATATGCCATTGCCCATCGGACTAACTACAGAACCACAAGCAGTAGGAAATATAAGGAAGCGCAGTTACTCATATATTTGTAATGTTGACATTTGGGGTTCAGCTCCGAAGTGGATGTTTACACAGTAGCTGTCTTTAATATCCGTTCCAGTAGGTTATACATTATTTCTGACTGCGTTTCTCATCCTATATACAGCACAATAAATGAACAGCTGTTAACCTATGCATAATTAAATATGTTCCACAAAGCATTTTTCAATATTGTGAGTGTATCCAGCCACTCGTATTCAGAACATGGTGCCACTGCCTCTTATTTGACTTGAGGAGGTTGTCTGATCATAATCAAGTTCAATGAAAGCTGAAGACTGGTTAGAAAACTCTTAGCCATGACCACTTGCTATCTGTTGAAATATGTTAGGAAGCACAGATTGTATCATCATGAAATTTTCACGCATGGTGGCATTCCATTTGTTACCGGTCGCAGAGAGGGATACTTGGCATTTAGAACCTCACCACAATATTAAACTCATTATAATGTGAACTGATAATATCTAGTACAAGATTTTTAAAAAAATGGCTCATTATTGGTTATGACTTTAATAAGTCATCTGATTTTGACTTTTGAATTAAAAGGTTCACTTCTTTTTAGGTTTTTGTTCATGGAATTACAAATAATAGTTTTAGTCCTCACTGTTTCTGAGATCAGATCATGCGATACCTATATAACTCAAGTTGTCTTCATGCAAGGTCATGGTTAGTAGCTAGAAAGAGCTAAAATAAATCCAGGAAAGCAGAAATTCTTCAGCGATCTGGTAAGAGGTTGGGAACTGGCTTCAAAATGAGGAAGGGCTGAGGTTTTCTCCCTTTTGCCTTTCTTTCCCCTGTTATGCTGGCATACAAAGTAAACATCATTTGGCAAATTACATACAGGGCTGCTCTGTCCCAAAGCTGCTGAGAGAAATACATATGCGTGCTTTCTCTAACTAACAGCGTAAGGACACCTCTGCGGAGGGTGATGATTGTCGCTGACAATAGCAATCGTGTGTGCCTAAAGTGGCAGTAGAGAAACAGGAAGATTAGGTGGGAGTGTCAAATCTGTGATTTAGGCCAGGCGGCGGCAAACATCTGCAAACAACATTGCTAGAACAGCCATTAGACAAAACCACATTTTAAAAGAATGTAAAGTTAACATAACATGGGCATTCTGGAAAAAATTCTGTACAAACTGTTTCTTATCTAGACTAAACCGAGGGCTTATAATAGTCCATCCATGTCACTGATCGGGCTGTGAGCCTCTGTGTACAATCTCCTGAATGTTCGTAGGAATTTCTGCACTTCCTCTTATTGCTGTACTGTCTTAGCTGGATGTCAGGTAATAGTAGCCATTGGAAGTGCCTATGCTTTATAATTTCTGATTCCAAAACAAGAACAAATGCTTCTGCAGAGTTTTATTTATAAAAATTGGTAAGTGTATGATTTAAAAAACAACTTTATAAGTATTAATTTGCTTAAGCAAATTAAGAAACAATTGAGATTAGTAAATACATTTTAATCTGTACAAGAATCAGATATGTGTATATTAATTTTTGTGTGAATACAATTTAATTTTTAAAGAAACACTTCCTTAAAAGATAGTGACTAGAATATATTAAATTTAAACTTCATTTTCACAATGCATACATGAGAAAAACTCTTTCAGATGAAAAAAGAGGTTAGTATTTAGCAAATTTCAGAGCTCAAGTAAAAGTTAGGAAACATAAATATAACCTTTTAAAGTTTAAAACAATTAATTACACTTTTTAACTTTACAATTAAGAAGTAATAGAAACAATAAAATACAGGGTGGCGTCTAGAATAACTATGGAAAAGCCATAAGATCAAGGGTAGTATCTCAAAATGCCAATGTGATCATGTCATTCCTCTAGTTAACACCTTTTCATGCTTTCTTATTATTCTTGGCAATAAATAAATAAATAGATAAGTAAGTAAGTGAACTACCTCCCTCACATAGCCCAGTGCTCACTGCAGTTTTTTTCCTACCTCTCCAACACCCTCCATGCCAGATACCTGCTGCCACAGGGCCTTTACACATGCTGTTACCCTTGTCTCAAAGTCTCATTCTAATTTCTCCCCTGTGCTACTCTTGTGCTTAATCACTCAGACTAAGTCAGATTTCTATATAAAACATACTCAGGAAACATCAATCTCACTTTTATATTCCTATCACAGAGGTCATTTTTTAATGTATTTATAGGCTGATTTCATACAGGGAGCAGCAAAAATTTGCAGACATTTTTGTAATCAATTTATCACAGATTTAAAAGGTTTAACAATTTTTTTTCCTAGTTATTCCTTATGAGGACACATTTGTGGAAACGATGAGCCCACAGGAGAAAAGATTAATAATTATAAATATGACTCATGTTTGTATAGCGTTTTATATTTCACTAAGCCTATTCTAAGTCTTATTTTCATTTGATTCTTGCATACTCTCACGAGGAATTTAGGAAAATTATTTATTCAACAAACATTTTAAGCATCTATTATGATGCATTGTTCGAGGAATACAAATATAAAAAAAGCAGCAATTTTGTTTCCTACCTTCATGGCATCCCTTTGTCTATTTTTTTAATTGAGATAAAATTGGTTAATAAAATTATATGTTTTAGGTATACAGCATTTTTATTTGACGTCTGTATACACTATAGCATGCTCAATACCAAAAGTCTAGTCTCCATCCTTCACCATAGATTTGATCCTTTTTACCTATTTTACCACCTCCAACCCCTTCCTCTCTGGTAACCACGAATCTATTGTCTGCATCTATGAGTGGGGTTTATTGTTTGTTCTGTTTCGTTTTGGTTTTATAATTGACATATGAGTAAAATCATGTGGTTTTTGTCCTTTTCTGTCAGACTTATTTCACTTAGCATCATACCCTCAAGATTCATCCCTGTAGTTTCAAATGGCAATATTTCATCTTGTTTTATGGCTCAGCAGTATTCTATTTTATATATGTAACATATCTTTAGCCATGCATCCCTTGATGGATGCTTAGGTTGTATCCATATCTTGGCTATTGTAAATAAGCTACAATAAACATAGGGGTACATATATCTTTTCAGATTAGTGTTTTCATATTCTGCAGCTAAATATCTTGTGGTGGAATTGCTGGACCATATAGTAGTTCTATTATTAATTTTTTGAGGAATCTCCATATTGTTTTCCACAGTGGATGCACCAATTTACATTCCCATTCTAACAGGTGTGAGATGATATCTCATTTTGGTTTTGATTTGCATTGCCCTAAATATTAGTGATGTTGAACATCTATGCACGTGCCTGTTGGTCATCTGTATGTCATCCTCGGAAAAATGCCTATTCAGATTTTTGGCCCATTTTAATTGGATGGTTTGGAGCTTTTTGTTCTTGTTGAAATGTATGATTTCCTTATATATTTTGGACATCAACCCCTTATCAGAAATATCATTTGCAAATCTCATATTTGCTCGGTTGCCTTTTTGTTCTGTTGGTTTTGTGTGTGTGTGACTTTGACTCGAAAGCCAATGGAAAATAAAAGAATGGGCGTACACTAAACTAAAAAGTTTCTGCACAGCAAAGGATACCATCAGCAAAGCAGAAAGGGAGATCCTTTGGGGGGAAGGGAAGGAGATACATAATAACTAACGATACAATGAGCGGTAATTAGAGCTATGTTCCGTGTAAGAAACTATTGATGTGTGAATGGGAACAGGGTATGGGTAAAAGGTCAGGAAATGGCAAGAGCCCTGCAATCCGAGCCAACAACATGAATAAATGAACGCCTGACGGTGGTTGGTGTTGCCCCGAACTTGTAGACTCCGAGAGTGAAGAGATACTGGTAGAAGACAGCAGAGCTCTCCGTGTCTTGGTCCCTGCACTTCTGTGTCGGCTCCATTCTCAGTCAGGCCACCCCGTGCAAGTAGTGGCAGGCAGTTCCAATCTCACAGGTGGTCCTCTCAACATCTCCAGGAAGATTCTCAGAATCGTGTCTCCTGGGCTCCACGTGGGTGAATCAGCCGCTGTTCTCAGGGGTGGGCCGTGTTCCGGTTGGACACATCGAATCAAAAAGTCCACTCCAAAAATCAAATCTAGTTTAGGAATTCCCAGACTACGTGCCTTGAAGCAGTTGTTCCCAAGCTTGAGCACACACCTGACTCCCCTAGAGGGCTTAATAACCCGCAGAGGCTGGACTACGCCCCCTCCTCACCCCAGGGTATCTGACTCAGCAGGTCAGTGGTGTTTGAAAGTTTTAGATGATGCTGACGCTGCTGGCTCAGGCACACACTTTGAAAACCACTGCCTTTCAGATTGGAAGGGTAGTTTCCCACAAAAACAAAAAAGAAAAAAAAAATCCAAGTGTTGTTACCTGAAGATATGGACTGGATTTGAGGCCGGCTGAGACCACAGATTTAAACTATGACCGTCTGTGAAAATTTGGAAGCCTATGATAATGGCTTACAATACAACCTTTTCCCCTTCTTCTTGACCTTTTCAACTTCAGCTATTGGTAGCGTCATAATGTTATTCTGGTGACATAAGGTTGCTCACCTTCAAGCATCAGATCTTTACCATTCTGAATCCAAACATATGTTCTTCTTTTGCTTTCCTCAAAAGAGCCTGACCCAAAGATTGGATGGTTGCATATTCACTGATAATCACAAAACAGATTTAGATTTCTGAGTGTTAGGGACTTGTTGGCCCTTTCTGTGACCTTGGACATATTACTTACCATCGGTGTGCCTGAATGTCCTCACATGTATAATGTTGATGATAACAGTATAATAATATCTGTCCTAGATTATTGTGAGGATTCCATGAGTTAACATATGGCAAGTGCTCAGAACAGCTCCTGACACTTACTTAAGGACTGCGTAAGCCTTGGGTCTTGTTAAAAAACGTCCGTTGCCGGTGGCTTTAAATAATTAGACCTGATAGATTTTAGCAGAGAAAGGGTCCTGAAACACTGACAGAATTCCAGCCTTTTCTTGAATAGTCAATATCGTCACATATAAAGAATTAAATGATCTGACCAAGGGCAGAGAGATGGTTAAGGGCCTCCGAACTCATGCTTCTTGTGCTTTGGCTACTATATCACATGCCTGCTTCTTTCCAATGCAGCCTGACTTCTCATGGAAAACCCACAAATTCTACAATCACATGAAAATAGAATTTCATTTCCCCGTGTTCTAACCATGTAATTATGAGCAGATTAGGTACTCTTTGTAGCTCCTGTTTTCTTATTTTTGAAATAAGATTAAAAATGGAAAACATGTATGTTTTTTGTGAGGCTAAATAGAGAAATCTGTATAAAATGCCTAGCACAGTGCCTGGGGAACTATTGGTTTGTTGGTAAATGTTTTGTTTCTGTCTTCTTTTCTCTTTTTTATTTCCTTAAGTAAGGCTGGCACCTAAGCAGGAGATGTGGCCTATTATGCCAACAATATAACTAACGGTAGAAGTTATAGATTATACGAGTGTGATTGGGGAAAGTGTTCTCCTACAATGTGGCATTCAATGCCCCACCAAGCATTCTGCTCCCTGACTATGCCCTTCAGTTATCCACAGAACTACTGAGTGTAAGTGTTCATGGCTACCATGTATGGCATTCTTGTCATGTGCCTGACATGGTGCTAAGTCCTTGACATGCAGTAGCCCATATACTTCTCATCCCAACACTAGGAACGTGGTACTACTCTTAGGCCAGTTTTTCAAGAAACAGAATTCCATACCAAAGTCTGAATGTCGTTAAAGCTCTGATGTGACCTGGCTTCTATCTAAATTATTAGGACCTTTGTGCCGTGGAAGGACTGAACAAAGGGCACGTTGCGAATGACAGACCTTGACCGAAATGATGGACGTGCTGTTTTGAAAATGAATTGAATTTTAGTTTTCACTGCTGGCTTCACATAAATCCAGACATCTTCATGGCAATGGTGTGAGAATGGCTGAAAATAACACCTTGGAGGTTGTGATATCGGGACAGCTCTTTCTGTGTGGCACGTTCTCTTTTACATACTGGTCTGTATTGCATGTGGAGAAGGGGACTGGGGTTGCTCTTGGAACATGCTCTGTTGTTTTCTTGCCTTTGGCTTCCTAGGAAAAGTTTTCTCTTCTCTCTTGAGTACCTTTATGCATTTTCTTCATTTGCCTGAACTTGATAGGGTCTTCAGACTAGCTCAGTTGTCGCCTTTTATGAAGCCTGCCAAAGTTACACTGCATTAGGCACTGGTTTTGGAGTTCTAATTTGCTAAATGTCTTTAAAATGTTTATTTTACAATTTAACGCATGTATAAATTTAAAAAGTAAAATAAAGATAAGCAAAAAACAGAAACACAATTACCTGTGACTTCGGAAGTGAGAAGGAAGGTACACTTGTATTTGTATACATGTGTATGGGTAAAAAAAAATATATAACATATATATATATATATATATATATATATCGTCGTCGGCAGCCGTCCGTCTCGAGAGACGATGGTGTAGCTTCTTAAGAGTCTATCTGCACCGCCGAGAATGGCTGTGCAGTCCGACTCGGGAGTGACACGGTATCTGTCTCCTCCCGTGTTAAATCAACATCTTGCGATGACGCTGGAGTGTCCTCTCCAGTGAAGCTGAAGCTACAGAGCCTGGGCAGGGTGATATGGAGGGTCTGCTGTTGCCCATGCAGCAGACCCCCCCTCTCTTCGCAGCTGAAGGGTCCAAGGGAAAGACGGAGTCAATACAGCTTGGCTTCAGGTGCTCCGCAGGAGTTGCCGGTGTTGACTACAACGTCAAACCGCCTTAGGGACTCCGGCTCCAGATTTTCTGTCGGGGTTTACTCCCTTAGCCTTTCCCCTGAAGAGGTATGCCGCAAGGCAGCGGAGGTTTTTTGGAGTCAGAGTTTTCCTTCTCTGATGTGCCCTGACTGGAAGATCGAACCAGCGACACTTAGCTCGCAGGCCGACGCTCAATCCACTGAGCCAAACCAGCCAGGGGCTATATATATAATGGGAAAATACAATAAAAATTAAATTAAAATAATAAATTAATTTAAAAAAGAAAGTTACAAAGTATCTGTTATCCTGTATCTTGCTCATTCACTGAACATTATATAATACATTTTTAAAATATGACTATTATCTTTTCTTATGTACATTTATGTGAGCCTTATTAGTTGAGTATAAGCTTTTATGCAGCATTCTACAGTGATGAATAAGTAGCAAGACATGATTAGTTTCCTGTCTAGTTATTTAGTGTAGGATCTTGAGTAAATTACTTATTCTGTTATTTTTTTGTAGAAAAAAAAGTGTATAACTTAAAGGGCTATTTTGAGAAAAAGTGAAATAGTGCAAATAAGATAGGTCATATAGTGCCAAGCACATAATGAACACTCAAAACCATTAATCATTAATATTATTTGCATTATCATTATTTCTTCATTCAACATATGTCAGTTACATGTCCAGAAATATGCTGGATCTAACTTAACTTCTAGGAGCTTAGATCTGTTTAAAGCATTTTCACTAGATAACAGTTTTTCCATAATTGACAGCAGGATGAAATAGACAAGCATGTGGCAAATTAGAACCGCCAAGACTTTAGTCTTAAAAATGAGGTAGTGCTGCAAGAAATAAAACTAAAAAATCACAGAGAACAAAACTTCCCATATCTCAATGGAGATTACATAGTGAGCTATCCAAATCTATAACCTGTAACGTCAGGAATTTTCTTTTAGCTTGGGGATACTATCGTAGGAAGAAAAAAAAAAAAAAAAAAAAGACCCTGTCCTAGCCAGCCACTGTTAATTAATGCCTGGAACTGGATTAACTACAAGAAAACCAATTCAGGTAATGCTAGACTCACCAGCTGTCAGGCAGGGTGAATCTCCTTGGAGGGACCACATTCATATTTTGTTGCCAAGGAAAACAGCTACAACATGACCTTGTTTCCGAGCACTGGTAAATTCTTGCCTCATCCGTACAAAACCTTCGGACATCCAGGAGGCCAGAGGGTACAGATTAAAATTCATGCCCAGCAGAAACAGAATCTGTCCGCAGTACTCAACATACTCTTGTACAGAGCATTCAAAAGAGGATCCCAAGGACTTAGCTATTGTCTCAGCTCTGCACGTGAACCCTGTTCTTGTGCAAACACAGAGCAGCTAGGATGATACAAAGGGTGTGGATGGTTACAATTAAAGTACTCAGCGTTATAAGATGTGCCTATGTTAGCATCTGTTCCACTTTTTTTTTTTTTTTTTTTTTTTACCTTAAGCCTTTGTTGGTAGGTTGGAAACACAGTTGAATTCTGTTAAACTGTGTGTGGGAAAGGAATCAGAGATTGTATAAACAACCTTGAGTGTGTGTGTGTGTGTGTGCGTGTGCGTGCGCGTGTGTGTATGTATGTTTCCTCAAGACCAGAAAAGCAAAAGGAGTCTATTAAAAGACAACCTTAAAGCAAATCTGTGGGTTACTGTGCCCATCTGGGTCTTCACTGACTGTGTTGCACTAGATAATTTGACTAGAAACACCTGTTGTTTTCTCTGCAGAGCCGTTGGGAAGAGAAGGTGTGCAGCCAGAGCTTAAGGGATTAGAACATGTGGTTGTTACAGGAACCTTGGTAAGTCTAGTAAAGCGAGAGTGTAAATACTGGAGTATGCATCCTTTGTCAATTCCATGCTAGTTTCGGGGAATGTTTGGCACGTGCTTCCTTGCAGTTGGCACTGTAGACTATTTTAATAATGTTTACACTCTGGTTCTGCTCCTTATCTCAACAAGCTGTTAGGAGAAGCCACATTTAAACAAGCATCCCTGGATCTTTTGCTGCATCTTGAAGAGGGTGGCAGGTTGTTCCCTAGAATAGCCTGCAAATGATCTTCTCCAAATAAACGACTTTAATGCTAAGCAAAATGCCACATATGTAAAATAGGTATTGCTGGATTATGTACAATGCTTTTTTAAAAGATGAGGGAAAGGACTTAGTATCAAATAAATCTGTCAGCATGGGGAGTTCCAGAAATAGTTGTAAAGGTAGTTTGAACTGCTTGGTATTGCAATCACTACTTCTTTAAATTAGCCTCTATTGTCTCATGAAAGATTCTTAAGAATAATTTATTTGACTCTCTAGGGGCTTGTGGCCATCTCATGAATAGATGTTTAAAAATCCCACTAAGAGTCTTCTAAAACCTAATTAATCTTTGTATCAAACACTTCCTTACTTATTGTTTATTCTACCATAAACACCCCACAACCCAGATTTCTCAACAAAGCCTGTTTCTACATTAGCATTAATGTATTGGCATGTAGGATATATATAATTTACCCTGAGTTATATGTCTCAAGAGAAACAATAAAGTGAATGTCCGTTGTTCTTAGCAAGCTTACTTAATCTCTCAAATACTTAAAGACAGAAACAATATGAACCAACTCATTTTAATTGGAATCATAGAATGAATGTTGAAATAGGGAAGTCCTTTAGATAGTACCCAGAAAAAAAAGAGGTTCAGAATGCTAAAACAACTGACCCAGGTCTCACAAGGAGATATCTGGCAGATGCAAGGAATCCAAACAATTATCAGTGCTTGGTATTTCTGATTTTATTCGATTGTTCTGGCTCTTATTGCCTGATCATAAAGAATTGACTGAGCAAATGCTTAAAAAATGCAGATACCTAGGACTTTTCCTTAGAAGATCTGCACTAACTGCTCCAGATCAGATTTTGAGAGTCTTTTGACAAATGCCCTGAGAAATTGTTATTGTAATACAAACACTACAGAGAACTTTGCACCATATAATTTTGTCTTTAAAGATCAAAAACCACTGGCTATCATTTAAGCACATATAAAATTTTCTGAAAATATATTATTGCAAATTTATTTTTAAATTGCTTATGTCTATATTTGAGACTTTGGGGAAGATTTACATTTATACCTGTGTGATATCCATCTATAAGTCAAAATTTCTGGCATCTACCTTTACACTTTGTATTTATATGTCTGTTTTCTGTAATATTGCCATTTCTCGGAGTCTGTCTGGAGTTTTGACCATTCAATGAACATCCCCTTTGGTAAGATATTGAATCCAAAAACACTCCAAAACCATACTGACTGAGATGTGCTATGGGAACTGACATTAGGCAGCAGTTAAAGTACTTGGCAGCTAAATGAACTGCTACACTTGCCTTGTGTGAACTTCCTAGAAATAAGGCAAATTGTGTATCCATAGAGGTTAACACCCTTTTAAAAAATTTACAATAGGCCCTCTCTATATTGCGGTTCACTTATGCGGGATTTTTAAAAATATTATATTTAATTATTTATCATGGATTTTTTGCTGTATCGTGGGATTTCACGGTACTGTATACGTGTGTTGTTAAAGTTACGTAGGTTTAAGAGTGTAGAATATGTTTAAGAACATCAGTAGTGTTTATAAAAGTGTGGGAAAGGTTTAAAAAAGGAGTGGGAAAGGCTAATAAGGGACTGGGAATGGTTTGTAAGTGTGTGGGAAGGGTTTATAAAGCCTTAAAATATATATAACTACTAAAATAAATGGAAGGTTCCTATTTCGCCGATTTTCACCTATCACGGGGGGGTCTAGAACGTAATACCCTCAATAAGTGGAGGAATACTGCCTCACAAAAAAAAACCACAGGTTTAAAAAAAAAAAAAAAAAAAAAAAAAAAGTTGTTGACTGCTGTCCATGGTGCTAATGGTGAACTTCACAGGGATAGTTGCTTCTATAGAGCCGGCTTGTGAAGAGCATTTTACAGACACTGCTTTTATTTCCTATAATTATGGCAGTACCAAGGATATTCAGGCACAAGAATCCACACTCAGAGAGTTCTCCTCTAAATCAAATGAGTGAAGGGTACCTGAAATTATTTAAATAGACATGTTTGACTTTCTGGTAATTTTTAGGGGACATAATGACAGCTGCACAGAGTTGAGTTATTCTTTACAAAGACAGGCTTAGCCTCTGAGCTAACATGATGTGGCTTAGCAATTTCCGTGACTGTGTACTCAACTTCTTGTGTGAATTGTGTTTTTATACCATCTCATTTGACAATTAAAATGGAAAAACGTGGAAGAAGCCATTGTTTCTTTTTCTATAGTGCCATCAATGTGTGCTGCACTGAACAATAGTCAGGGCATGATGTACAAAGGATCTGCCCCCTGGAGCTTACAATCCAGAAACATGATACAATGCAGAACAATATAATTCAGAACAAGCATGTGGTGATTAACAACGTTTCCGAGTAGCATTCTTTGCAGAGTAGGGGGAGATTTTGTATAAATCAGCAGGCAGCGGCTGGGGTGGGGGTATACATTAATTGAGAAGCAGTTTCATCTATAGGGACTTTGAAAGAAGACACAAGTCAACCCTGGCTGAATAGACTGAGGAGGAAAGAAGATTAGGAGAATAGTATGATCCATAATTAAAGATTTCAGGGCAGACTATTTCTGCAGTGAATCGAGAATTGGAGAACTCCCCAAAATAAGAAGAATAGCCACATCATAAAGAAGAGAATAAGATCTAAGCTACTTAATGAAGAAGAGTCCATTTCTATTATTTCAGGAAAGGAGTTTGGTTTGAAAGCATCCAAAGAGAGCAAGCAGAGAAAAGAATGTATCGTGTTTTCTTCAAAATTTGAAATTTTATTGGCACCACACAGAAATTCTGGCAGGTATGTGACAAAGGAATTCTAAGTTGGTTCTGGAAGGAATGGTGTCATTTAGCAAGCATTGCATGTTGAGATGTCACAAATCCAGAGCTATGGCTGTATGAGTTCAAACCTATTTTTGAATATAAATCCAATATTCTGTGTGTTGGCCATGTGTGTTTACAGTGTTTCAGGAACAGCAACTCCTGGAAGCAACAAGGTGCTTATTTTCACTCTGTTAATAATGGCTAATGTTTATTGAGTGCTTACTATAGCAAGACACAGTTACCAGCGTTACTTTTATTATCTTCTTCATTTCTCACAGTCTCCCTATGAGGCAGATAATATAACTATTACCAACTCCACTCCACATGTGAGTCAATTGAGGCACAGAGAGACTAAGTAACTTCCCCCAAACAGAGTCTGGCTTCAAAGTCAGTACTCTAGTCACAATACTGCAAATTTCTCTCCAAATCCAGATTCCCATTCCCAAGACAAATTATCTTTGATGGGATTCTTCTGTATTTCCTAAATGTTAGGGCATACTAATTTATTTTGTGCTGTGTAATCCCCTATACATATGGGAATATACATATATATTCTTTCTATAGGATTTGAATTCTGCTCAAATCTACTATATGAATTGGTGATTTAGAATAAATGATAGTGTTTGTATAAAGTACAGTAGATTTAACATCTAAAATTCTTGATGAGATATTAAGAAATAGGAAAGAACACCACGAATCCACTCAGCCCCCATGAAATAATAGTATAAAACTGGGAAATAAAATGTGAAATAGATTAAATTTTGAGCCCATGAAAAATATTAGCAAATAGCTTTTCCTATATTTGCTTCATTGCCGAAGGCCCCAGAATGGCTTATGGCAGAGCTGTTTCTACATAATACAACCAAGTAGATTATAGGTAAATGTAGAATTTAAAGAGCTTTCCTATTTTTTATCTCAGATGTAGTAATTTTGCAACACAGGGTTCCCTGCATATTTGCAAACATTTTTAGGGGTTTCCTAAACTTACTTTCTATTTTTTATCACACCTAAACTATCTCTTTATCCCAGAAGCCTTTATGAATTCTTAAATGTAAGTTATTTCAGGCAACAGTGCATTTTAAAATACAGTAGGCCCTAGAGCATTGGATTTCCGGTGGGCAGACACCAAAACCAACTGCCACAGGAAACCTTTGTTGTGAGAATTATTATGACAGTCCTAAAAGAATTAAGACCACTATTTTAAGAACAGGAGAGAAAATGCCAAGGATATGTAAGTAGCTTAATTTCTCATTAAGTGTAAGCTTGCATGATATCTGCGTTCCTTGAGCTTGAATAACGATTTTTTTTCAAGTCTTCCCAAACCCAAACAAGTGGTTCCCCATATAAACAAACAGGAAGGGAGAAAAAAATAAATTTTGTTAAGTGCTATATTTGCACAAGAGTTTCTAACACTCCTAAAATTATTTTAAGCACATATGCATATACTTAACCATAATAATGTAGGCTGAAATTATTATAGAGGGGAGAAAAGGTAACCCTAATTGAAGGGAATAAAGATCTTTAATGTTTTGCTTCAACCGATATGGACCCAAGTATCTGTGGACTAGGAATGATTTAACCCCATTCACAAGTGCAGCTATCACATTATAGTTTTTCTCCATCTGACCCTTCTTTGTTTCTCTTTCCTCTTTACAAACTTTTTTTCCTATCCTAAAATGTTTATCAGATTGTTCCTAAATTAAGCAGCAAACACAAAAATACCACCTTTCACTTCAAACACCTGCAGGGTCTCTGTCCCTTCAAAAATAAAGTTCTCAATAGCAGAGTCTGTATCGCCGATTTGCAATATATTTCTTTAGTCCCTGAAATAGGGGCCGGCTGTATCACTCTACAGAGATATCTTTTTAAAATATAATTAATGATTCCTTTATTGCCTTTTAAATTTTTTTTCTAAATTGAGACATAATTAAATTCATTGAGAAATCAGGGAGTCTTTAAATATTTTTGAAAGTGTGCAAGTTATATTAACTACACACCTATGTCGATATATAATAGTACTTTGCATCATTCCAAAACTCCTTCATGCCCCCTTGTAGGTGTGATGGAAGAAATGCCTCTGGGGGTATGGACAACGCATTCTGATTCCTTTCATTATAGATTAGTTTTTGCATCGTAGACCTTAAAATATACAAAATTATACACTGTGTACCTTTTGAATCTGGCTTCTTTTATTCAGTATAGTATTTTGGAATTTCATCAAAATTATTATGTATAGCGGAAGTTCATTCTATTTTACTTCTATGTGCTTTCCATTAAAAGAACAGACCTCAATTTATTAATCCGTTCTTTTGTTTGTGTATTTTTGCATTTTTTTCCAGTTTGTGGTCCCTATGAGTAGAGCTGTTATGAGCATGCACATGTTTTCTTGTGAACATTTTCTGTGGACAAGATTGCTGAATCATGGGATAGATGGATGCTTAATTTTCTAAGAGCCCTCCAAACAATGCTCCAAAGTGGATTACTATTTTACATTCCCACCAGCAATGAGTAAAAGTTATGGTTACTCTATATGTTTACTAACATTTGCCATCTTCACTCTTTTTAATTTTGACCATTTTAGCACATAGGTGCAATATGCTAATGTGATTTTAATGAACATGTTCTTAATGACTAAGGACGTTGAGCACTTCATCTTGATTTTTGTGATCAATTATGAAGTGTCCAAGTATTTTGTTCATTTTTATCTAGTTGGTTTTTATTATTATTTCACTGTAGAAAACCCCTTCTTCATACCATACACAGAAATTAATTCAAAATAGAGTGTTAAATTAAAGATAAAAGTTACCAAACCTTCAAACTTTTGAAAGAAAATTTAAGAAAATATCCCCACAACCTAGGCAGCAATTTCTTGGATGGGACAGAGAAAAAGCACTGTCCATAAAACTAAATAATGCTATATTAGATTTCATGAAAATTAAAATCTTCTGCTCATCAATAATCACCACTAAGAAAATAAAAAGGCAAACCACAGAGGAAATGTTCACAATGCATGTATCTGACAAGTACTTCTAGGAAGATAACTAACGTTTTTAACTTGTTCAATATATGGATTTTTAATTTCTTCCTTTTAGGGCTTATTTTTTTTTATATCATTTGGCCCTATTTGACCAACCACTTCTTGAAAATTGATTCCTTTTAGTTGTTATTTTTCTTATTTTTCTCGTTTTTATTCTCTCTAACTCGCCTGTTTTAATCATTCTTGCTGCTTCTCTTTGACTTATTTTCTGATATGTTCCCTGAGATCATCTTTCTCGCTATCCACTCTTTTCTCTCAAACTTTTTCCCTGGGTGGTCTAAATTCTTGCCACTCACAGTGTGATCTGTCAACAAGCAGCATCAGCATCCGCGATCTCTTTAGACTTGGAAAACCCCCAGCCAGGCCCACTGCCTCCAATCTGCATTTTAACAAGATCCCCAGGTGATTCTTATATATACACATTACAGCTTGAAAAGAAGTAGCCCTGTAATTTGTACATATGGTTTCAATTGTCTTCTCGGCTGATAGTCTTATGTATTTAATACAGGCCACTCGAATGTGGTCCAGATTTATATCTCAGCATGCTGAGTATCCAGATGGCTGGTATTTAAGTAGGTATGTAAAACACAATATGTTCAAAAATAAACTCATTATTTTTTTTATACTTCCATATATCAGTTAATGAAGAGGTGAGTCAAAGAAATCATGTTTTATCATATTAATGACTTAAATATTTTAAGAGATCTTACATAAAACTAAAATGGTGCTGCAGTACACATTTCTTAATTCTGTTAGGCATGGAGGCACAGATTGAGTTAGGGAAAGAATAGAAAAATAAATAATAAAAAATACAATAACAAAAACAAATGGGGATAATATATATTAACTTTATAAAGGAAAGATAATCATACATGATCTTTCATTCTAAATAACTTAGAGCACAAAACACAAACATATTTTTCTACAGGCTACTAATTCACCAACTCATTGGAGAGAATACAAAACCCTCTGGATTTAAATATGTTTATTATATGGTGTCAGATTATCAGATTTTTTTCCCAATTAAAAATTCCATCAATAAAAAAAGTGGTTTTTTTCAGTTATTCCCAGTCACCAAGAAAGCAAGCCATTTGACCTAGATGAGAGGAAAAATGCAAAGTAGTTGATTTACATTATATTGTATACAGACTAGAAGATACTATTGAATTGCTTTTATGGAATTACACACATCCCTTAGGTATCAGGTCCAATGAGAGTTAAATTTTTTCTGAAAGTATTTTTTTCATCTGAAATGTCAGAATATCTTTTATAGTCATGTCACAGAAAGGACTTTTTTTCTTACTGTTTCTCTAATGTGAAGATCCAAATTCATGCATGTCACACCGTTTTGGGTGAAGTTTTTTGTACCTCTCCTGGCTTCTTTTTCTGAAAAAAGAAAAACACAGAGCAAACACACAAAAACCAGCTAAACAATGGCCATATTTCAGCCTCACCCTCAGCTAAGTCCATAGAACAAAATATCAGTTAGCATGACTGGAAAAGATGGCGGTGGTGTTTTCACTGTGTTTGTGGTAACAATACACCATTAGACAACATTTATAGAGAGCTTCTGTTCCTTCCCTTTCTGATTAGGAACTCATTAAATGCATACAACAGCCTTAAGATGTTTAGAGAGTTACAATGACTTTCTTAAGATTTCACAGCTAGAGAAACATCAGGACTGTCGTATTCCACAGTCGATGCTATTAACCACTCTAACACAGAGGTGTGGAAATCAGTCTTTGTCTCTACTTCCAAATCTCCAATTTGGAGAAATATTTTTTAAGAGGGACATCTGTTCCCTCTGCACATCTAGAGCGTGAAATTTCTATTCTGTGGAGTGTGAAGGAAAGAATCCATCAGAGAAATAATAAAAATAATGACAACTGTGTTTGTCCTATTGAGGAGAGAATAATTACTTCATGGCAGAAGGGTGCATTTGGAAAGGAGAGCTTCAAGTACTCGTAGGAAGAAATTTTATTTCTGAGCAATGCGTTATCCTATCCTATGCTCCAGCATTAGGTCAAGAAATATACATATACTCACTCCTAATGAGGACAGACACCCATGTGTCTGTCTCTTCTTTCTCTCATCTTCAACATTAATATGGACCCCAAATTTACCTCTTGTCCAACTATACACATGAGTGTTTCCAGGTGATAAAACCCCAAATTTTCACACCTTGCTGGAACCCCAATCTTGAGCAGACACAGCACCCTCCCAGTGCTCCTGCCAGGGCCCACGTTTTCTATCTATATTCATCCACAGGGCATTGTATCTTCTCGGGGAGGACATTGTCGTATAGTTGATGCAGGCTTTTATCTTTCTAGTCTATCATTACATTCCCAACTGAACCAGAATGCATCAGGGGGTGCCCGTTGCATTCAATATGGCAGTTACCATCACACACTGACCCAGAGGAGGCAGACTCTGCTAGGGGGTTCCATGTTCAGCATCCTTTCTTCCTATTGCATAAGAAATCTGAAATAATTAATTGGGCAAAAATTGAGAAGCGTTAGGTTTGCAGTGTTTGACCAGGTTATGAGTTTCAATTAAGACGTGTGATTTTTCCGTCTTCTTTCTAGCTCCATCCAATAAAATGCTCCTAAAATTTAAAGTTCGAGGGGAGTTTCTCAGGCTGAACACTGTTCGCCGCATCTTCCTCAGGGTCAATATTTTGACGTTGAGGGGAGAAAGTGACTGTAATAATGTACAATGCCCGTGGAGCCAGTTAACTATATATATTTTACAATGTCTAAATTTCCCCAGAACCGGGACCTTTCCTTTCATTGCAATTTTTAAATTTTGTGGAAATTATTTTAGATATATATTTTCAGGATATGTTGACATAATTTAACTTTATTCAAGAAAGCTCAGAGCATCATTATGAATATCTATTGAAGTGTTATCATATGGTGATTCTGTGCAATTTATGTGATTTAGTAAGTCAGGTCTTTTTGTAGGCAAAAAAAATTCATTCATTCACTCATTCATTTTTTCTACATACTTATTGAGTTCCAGTTATTTGCCAAACACGATGCTCAGTAAACATCAATGAATGCACAATGTCTCTGTCTCTTGGACTTAGTCTAACCTAAGAAGTGGATATAGATAGGATAAATACACACAAAAATGCACAACTTAAACTTATTAAATGCCAAGAAGATAAAGAATAGGATGTCATCAAAGAGAGGAGTACAGATATCTAATTCCGATGAAAGAGTTAGGAAAAGACTCTTAGAGAGGGAAGTTATTCCAATGAGATTTAAAAAATTAGTATTTAGCTAGAGAAAAGAAATACCATGTGCAAAGAACTTGAAGTGGAGAAAACCTCAGAACACTCAGAGACCGATAAGAGGCCACTGTTACTATAGGAGAGTTCAGGAGTGGGGTTTCCAAAGCACATGCATACCCTCTACATGTTTCATGAGACGCAAATTCTAATGATATCTTAGGGAATGATTTGTTTTAAAAAAAAAAATAGTCTCAAAATTGAGGAAAAAATGACTCAAAAAGAACTGAATATTCTTAAGAAATAATGAGGATGCAAGTCACAAGTAAATATAATTTACAAGCTACCTTTATGTTTGTTATTCATTATCAAATTTTCCCTTAAATTATTTGAGAATTCCCCATGGAAATTAAAATGTGTCTGACATGGAATAACACAAACGAAGTGATTTATGCCAATTGAAACCCCAAAGTCATTGTTCTCAGATTCTCACCTCATTAGACCTCAGGAGCTTCTGTAAAGGGATTATTAAACAAATGAATTGTTATTTTAGTTCCTGTAGCACCTTGCTAGTGTGAAGACAATTTATATGTAAAACATATTAAATTATGGTAAATTAGCATAAAGTTTTGTATTATCATAGCCAGCATATCTTAAAATAATGTGTCTGTTTGGATTATTATTAAACTAAAAAAATTAGATAACTTTTCTCAAAGAACCTCTTACTTTATTTTATTATAGAAACAATTTTTTTGAAAAGTGATCAAAATAAAATATACTTAAATTATGCTTATAATTCACTTGATTTATTAATTACTTAAATAAGAATGTACAAAATATTTACTTCCTGAGAGAGAGAAATTCATAGGATGTGAGGATTGTTTCTTAAATTTATCCTAAGCATTGAAGATCATTAGCCAATTAATCACATTCAGTGTGTGCTATTCATAATATACCCATAAAATTGATCATTAAAACTCAGAGCAACAGATTGTCATTCTAGAATGTATGTGTACTCAAGACAAAACAATTCTAGTAACTGCTAATACCAGCATTATTAGAAAATCTTTCCCTTGTTTTACTTTTTGAATGTAATTAGAAATTTGCTTAAGAGTCCCCACTGACATGAAATGTTAATATTGGTGCAATTAATGAAATGCTAATATTTATAAATTAATTGGCAAAAAAAAAAAAATCTTGATGAAAGGAAGCTAACAGGACCCATTTATGCAGAATCTACCAGAGGAAAAGATCTGTCCTTGGTGCATTGCTCATTTTGCTTTCAGAATATTATTGATTAAAATAGTCAGTGATATTTCAGTAAATTCTTGGTTGAATTTTTTGTCTTCTAAGACAAGGTTAACAAGCTGGCTTCTAACAGAAATAAATGAATTGGAGATATTGGAGATCAGGTATCTCCGCCACTAACTCAGATATGCAGATAAAAATGTAATTCTTGATTTCTACAACTTAACGTCTCTGTCTTGAGCTCCCGTTGGTTTTGATGGTCAAAGGTATAGTCTTAGTCCCTTCCATGTGGACTGTTATTTTAGGATTAAACTAATTAATTCAGTATTTATTCCCCTCACCTCACTTTTATAGCATCTCCTCTAGGTGCATCTGTTTTTTTTTTTTCTTCTTCTTCTTCTGGGCATTATATCAACATTTGCGCAACCTTCCTTGGTCCAGGCTACAGGGACATATTGTGTTCTTCTTTTGCATCTTTGCCTTAAGAATGAAATTTCTGCCTATTAACTCTTAGTGTCACCATGTCGCCATCTTTGGTCCCACCAAATAGCAGCTCCCTCTGCCGTGTTACATGGGCAGGGGCTAATTTGTTCAGGAAGGTTCTGTCCTCCCAAACCATCTTAGTCCTAGAAATTCTCAGCAGGGTTTGGTGCCTACTAGGGCGCACAGATAGGCCTTGTCTAGTGTGTCAAGGGTCCCACTGTTTCCGAGGAGTCACAGCTGACCTAACTGCCGGGACAAATATTCTTCACAAGTTTGTTCTTCCCTTAATTCTTCTTTGATTTCAGCTTTGTATATGATAACCACACAGCTGATATCATCTTTTTTCCCAGTCCCACCACAGCAAATTCCCTTTAGCCTTGTGATCGTTCAGGCCACAGGTTAAAGAAATTTCCTGAGGCCAAAAGAGCAAACAGATCCTCGATTACTGCTTTATATAGTGCCTTTATCATGTACTTTCTTTATCATTTTAACACTTGACCACTAAATGAAAGCTGGAAGTTAAGGATGTATAATAGGTAAAGGGAGGATAAATAATGAGGGAAGAAGACTTGACATGAGGTGGTAAAGACACAATACAATACACAGATAATGTATTATAGAATCATACATATGAAATTTATATAATTTCATTAAAACATAAATTCAATAAAAAAAGAATTTATAGAAAATGAAAGAGAAGAAAAGATGCAAAAAGAAAATTATGCATATTAGCATGTGACCAAGAAACCAGGTCTTTGCAAATCTTTAACATAAGCTCCCCAAATATTGTTAAACTTAGGGATAGCCAAGAAAATAGGAAATAAAGTAAGATGCCTCCTCTCTCCTCTTTATTGCTCTCTTGATAACACTTTTCCCTTTTTGAACCATTTTTCCATTAATTCAGGATCTAGCTTTAGTTGATTCCTGCGAGTCTTACTTTAGCCCATATGGTATATTAATATTTTATTGTTTAAAACCTTTTCCTTTAGAATCTATCTCTATGGAACCAACCAACATGTAATCATGCATCAAATGTGACTTATAACAAGGGCCTTTGGGAAATAATTTTATCATAAATGTACCCAAATTGTTTTGAGATATAAAGCCTTTCGATAGTGATAACAATGTATGTCAGCCTTCCTGATGACCCCATGGATGCCGGTTGGACCACCTCCCAATGGATAGGTAGGATCTTGATAATTTGGAAGAATTTGTAAGGAACTTTGTTACTCAAGAGATTTCTGGAAAGAGCAAGGCAGGCACAAACAAGTTCAGGATATTTTGAATGGCCCAGAGGGAAAAGGTGGGACCTTTACTGGGGTAAGGGGGTGAAATTAGGAAATTTGCTACATTTGGGTTGGCAGTTTGTGAGGTTTGACTGGGCCGAAGGGGGGAGCATGTATCTGTTTTCATTGGTCCAACATCAAAAAGGGGGGTCAGAATCTATTTTCCTGGACCGTCCTGCTAGGAGAGAATGCCACAGACTCCTAACTCTAGCACCCAAGGGCCGCTTCCTTACAGAGTCAATGAACATTAAGCAGTGAGTGTTCAGATATTACGCACATTTGGGGAACCAACACTAAGAAGGCTGCAATTCAGCTCCTTTGTGCCTTTTGTACCCATTTCCTGAGATAAATGTGGGATCGCACAGAGAAGAGCGGTGATGTGCTAGCACCTCGTGGCCCTCAGAGGCATCTTAGTGAGCCAGGTACTGGGTGACATCTGTAAACAAGGTAAATCACCTATTCTGGTGGATTTCGCTTTTTGTGGGAGGTGACAGAGGTTTTTGTTTTTAAAGTATGGCTTTGGTTCCCTTACGTGCCAGGAGGATACAGTGACCTTTACCCAGCCTGGGGCAGAGGATGGCAAAGGAAGGAAGTCTTTAGGATTGATGGTTCCTCACCAGCCCAGGAAGTCTCTGAGGAAGTTAATGCTGGGTGCAGGAGTTCCCATTTTCCAATTTTAGTGTTTAGCCGGCACTGTATTTAATAGGCCAGCTAGAAATAGGGCAAAAATTGAAATGGGCCTCTCCGCCTCTATAATGAATTAAACAGTTTTTCATAGCATTAGCTGTAAATGACGCCACTGAACTGACAATTTCTTTCTTGTTTGGGCTTCATTTAAACTTCTGGATTGTATTATTAGAGATTAATCTCCAATTAAGTATTGTGATAGCCCAAGAAATTGTCAAAGGGTTCCTCTGGCCATACTTTTAGCAATGAAAAGATATGAATTAATAATATTTTGCCATCTCGTCAGACCTTTAAACTCCTGTGACTGATGTCCAATCATTTAGCCCATTTAAACTGAATGTCACGCTGTGAGCCTTGCATTCGGAATAGGTCACCGTAGGCGAGTGCTCATTAGTGTCGAGTGTCCATTTCAGAAGCTGCAGCAGTCACTCAGCCCCTGTGTTTTAAGGAAATAAGTAGAAAATTGTTTTCTCCTTATAAATGGAAGGGTTATGAAGACAGTGCCATATGTCATTATTATTGTGACTAAAAAATGTCACCCGGTCTCTGCAGTGCTATACAATGCTCCAACATCAGGCCATCCAATCTTGTTGGGAGAGTGAGCGAGGCTCTCGCCACAGTTCCCAGACCGATCAGACTGTATATGATGGAGTCCAGAGCCCAGCGTCAGAAGCAGGAGGTGCGGGGCAAGGCCATTGTGATTTATGTGAGATGCTATCCCCTGAGCAAGACATGAATGAATTAGCCAAATATTTGCAGTTAAAACATAAAAGGAAAGATTAGACGGAAATAACCTAAAAAGAATCTCTGTCATTTTGTTATTCTGAAAAGTTGTCTGTATTTCCCTTTTACATTTTTTTTAAAAGGTGATATGTTTACTAGACTATGAAAAGATATACTATCACTGAGAAATATGTTTTTGCATCGAGTTTTTTTTCTTTACCTGGTTTCTGTAACTATGTTGTATACACAGGCTGTGTGAACATTGGTAATGATAAGACTTCTAAAAGTGTAAATATGGGGCTTAACTTATTGTATTTTCTAAATCTGGAATTTCTAAGGTAGAAATGACTCATCAATTGGTAGGGTTAGGTAACTTATGGATACATCTGTTAATTTTGGCTCCCAGGTTCACACCCCACTTCTGGTAGGAGCACCTCTTTTCCTTAGGGAACGACACCCCTTGTTCCTCCCCATTTTCTGTGGTTTGGCTGAGACTGTATATCGATGCAGATAACTCACCCTCCTGAGCCAAGGGCAGCTGGACATGTGGCCCAAATTACTCCAATAAAACTCTATTTCTTCTATATTTGCACTTTATAATTTTTAATTTAAAATTTTTTTCATTTGTTTATATTTAATATTATTCTGTATTCGTTTTGGGTATACAGAATAGTGGTTAGAGAACCGTATACTTTACATATGTTTTCCCTGGTATTTCTGCTCCCCACCTGGCACCACACATATTATTGACTATATTTGCTGTGCTGTACTTTACAACCCCATGACTATCTATGTAATGACCAGTCTGTAATTCTCAATCCCTTCTCTTCTCACTGCATATTTTTGGCTGTTATCCTCCTCCTTATACTTTTCTTTGTCTCTCTCTGTTTTCTCCCTGAGGCTGAGTTATCCAGTTCACTAGTTCTCTGTAACTTGTTTAACCTGCTATTTATCCCATATACTGAGTTCTTAATTTGAGTTACTGCATTTTTATGTTCTGAAATTTCCACTAGTTTTTAAAAATTTTTCTAGGTTTACTAATATTCTATCACTGTTTCTTTTACCCTGTTGAATATAATGATGTGGTTTATTTATAAACCTATGACTGATTATCTGGTATCTGGACCATCAGTAGGTCTGCTTCTAAATTATATTGTTCCTGGTGACTGGGTTTGTGTGGCTTTGTCTCCCAATGTGCCTGTGTATTTTTCTTGTTGTTGAGCATTGTTTTTGCAGAATTATTTGTAGAAATAATTTGAGTTCCGATATTGTTATCTTCTTGCAGAGGATATAGGTGTTCTTTCTAACCTGTGGGAAATAGCAGCCTTGGATTCCACTCATTTGGGGATGAGTTGCAAGACCCTGAAGTGGTCTGTCTATTTCTCCTCCAAGCTTATTCCTAAGATGCAACATGTCAGTATCCCTACCTGAAGAAAGGGAGATAGGTGTTCTCCACCCAACACCTTAGATACCACAGCCTTCAGTTATAGAACTGGCAAACAACTTTGAAAAATAAAAATTGGCTTCAAATTCCAAGCTCACCTCCATGAGTCTATATCGTTCTGGCCCAGTAATTCTTCACTATTTTTCAGACTTTTTCATTCAAGCAGCTTTTTAAAAAATATTTTATTTATTTATTTTTAGAGAGGGGAAGGAAGGAGGAGAGAGAGGGAGAGAAACCTCAATGTGTGGCTGCCTCTCACACACCCCCACTGGAGACCTGGCCCACAACCTAGGCATGTGCCGTGACACTGGGAATCAAACCAGTGATCCTTTGGTTCACAGGCCAGCGCTCAATCCACTGAGCCACACTAGCCAGGGCAATTCAGGCAGGTTTTAAACACACATGTTAAATATTATAAATATAATGATATACAGGGTGGGCAAAAGTAGGTTTTACAGTTTCAGTTTTTTGTATCAAAAAATAATACAATAAATAATAATTCAAGAGTAAACTGTGTTTCCTATACTCACAGCTGTAAACCTACTTCTGCTCCACTGTGTATTTTTTTTTTTCTCCAGTAGAAAGTTTATCTAAAATATTTAATACAATACCTTTCATTTCTTGAACGAAAGTCCCTTTTTTGGTTCAACCTGTTTCCTACACTGCTACTATAATTATTGTTTTAGGACACTTTTTAAAAAATATATATTTTATTGGTTATGCTATTACAGTTGTCCCAATTTTACCCCTTTCCCCCTTCCACCTGGTACCCCCCTTCCTTCCAGCAGTCCCCCTCTTAGTTCATGTCCATGGGCCATGTGTGTGAGCTCTTTGGCTTCTCTCTTTCTGATAGTCTTCTTGACATCTCCATGTCTATTTTGTTCCTACCAGTTATGCTTCTTGATACCTGCACCATTTCCCCATTCTCTCCCTTCTCCATCCCAGCTGATAACACTCTAAATGATCTCCATACCCATGATTCCACTCCTGTTCTGAATGTTTGCTTAGTTTGTTTTTGTTCTTTAGATTCAGCTGTTGATAGTTGTGAGTTTGTTGTCATTTTAATATTCATAGTTTTGATCTTCTTTTCCTTAAGTAAGTTCCGTTAATATTTCATGTAATAATGGCTTGGTGATGATGAATTCCCTTAGCGTTACCTTGTCTGAGAAGCACTTTATCTGCCCTTCCATTGTAAATTATAGCTTTGCTGGATAGAATAATCTAGGTTGTAGGTCCTTGCTTTTCATCACTTTGAATACTTCTTGCCAGTTCATTCTTGTCTAAAGTTTCTTTTGAGAAATCAGCTGACAGTCTTATGGGAATTCCTTTGTAGATAACTCTCTGCTTTTCTCTTACTGCTTTTAAAATTCTCTCTTTATTTTTTAACCTTTGGCATTTTAATCATGATGTGTCTTGATGTGGTCCTCTTTAGACTCAACATGTTTCAGCCTCTCTGTGCATCCTGAACGTCTATGTCTATTTCCTTTTGCCAAATTAAGGAAGTTTTTTTTCATTATTTTTTCAAATAAATTTTCAATTTCTTGCTCATCCTACTCTCCTTCTGGCACCCCTATGACTCCGATGTTCATATGTTTAAAGTTGTTCCAGAGGTTCCTAAGGCTCCCCTTGGTTTTGTTTTGTTTTGTTTGTTAATTCTTTTTTCTTCCTGCTGTTCTGATTGAGTACTTTTTTCTTCCTTGTTTTCCAAACTGTTGACTTGATTCTTGGTTTCATCCTCTCCATTGTTGGTCCCCTATAGATTTTTATTTCACTTAGTATAATCTTCATTTCTTCCATTATATTTTTGCCATACACAGTGAGTTCTTTGAACATCTTTATCGCTAGTGTTTTGAACTCTACATCTAAAAGGTCAGTTCTCCATTTCATTTAGTTCTTTTTCTGGGGTTTTATTCTGTTTTTTCATTTGAGCCATATTTATTTGTCTCCTGAATTCAGCAACCTCCCCGTGTTTGTTTCTGTGTATTAGATAGAGTTGCTTTGCCTCCCTCTCTTAGAAAAGGCACCAGTAAATTGTTTGGGGCAAAGCCTTAGGTAATTGCCAGGGTAGGGCAACCTGCTCCAATGCTTTGTGCTCTGTGTGGGGGAGAGCTTGGAGAGGGAACAGTGTCACTGCCCAACTCCTGGAGGTTTGCCCGGCACTCATCCCATTTCCAGTCACTTCACCCACTTCCTGTGTGTGACTGGCATCCTTCCAGTTGTTGCCCTGGTAGTGAATCCCAGAGTGCATGGTTTTGCATATGTTCTAAGTCTGTGTGAGCCCTTTAAACAGGCTCTCCTGAAAATCTGGCAGTTACTTCCACCACCCCAACCCCCACTGGTTTTTACAACCAGAAGTTGTGGGGATCTCTCTTCCTGGTGCTAGTACCCTGGGCTCTGCAATCTGGCCTGGGGCTGGGATGGCTTGTTCCCAAGGTATTCCTCCTGATTTTCATGCACCACACGTGAGTGTGGGACCTCCCATTCTGTTGCTGCTGCATCTCTGCACCACACTGCACATCTACGCCTCTCCCCTGCCTCTGTGACTCCACCCCTCCTACCTGTCTAATGAATGTGGCTTCTTTAAATCCTTGGTTGTCAGGCTTCCATATAACTTGATTTCCTGACAGTTTTGCATATTATCTGTTTTGAGATACAGTTGCAATTCTCTCTGTGGTTGCACAAGAAGGCAAAACGTGTCTTACCTATGCCCCAATCTTGACCAGAAGTCCCCTATTTTAGGACAATTTTGATTGTGCCATTCCCCACATTAAATAGTTTATTAAATATTTTAATTAATGCATTCATTTATTTCATTTCATTTAGAATAACATCTTATCTTAGCTCTTACTTCATAATGTATAGCTTTTTATAACCTAAACTTACTCTTATCTTCCAACTTTATATGCTGTCTTCACCTACCACATGCGTTAATCTTCTAAGGTGATGAAATGACATTGTTTCCTAGTGACAAGGAACATTCTAATGTTTTTGTTCTTTCAGCTCATGCTATTTCTACGGTCCAAGTATGCTTTCATTGTTTGGTTGTAAAATACCAGTCATCCTTCTAGACAGCTTTCATGTTACCTCTTCTACAAAAACAGGTCTTAAATTCATCTCAAACATAGATTCAAAACATATAGCAGCACTGGGCATTCCCATCCCGCTGTCTGATGTGAATTTCTGCAACCTTATAAGTGAGCCACACTAACCTGTTCCCGAGCACACCCCCCCTCCTATAGAGCCATGCCTCTGATCATAATAATCTCTTTGCATAAAGAAGAACCAACTTATTCTCAAAGAGACTCTAATGATCTTTTTCTTTATCGCCCATGAAAGCTCAGTAAAACATAATTGCCAAGTCCTTTGTCCATCCCTCAGTTATAGGAGATTCCAGTCATTGCAGTGATTTGGAAATTGTTGGTAATATGTTTTTCTTCCTGGAGTCAAAGATCATCTCTTATTATTTTTGCCTCAGATTTGAAATAGTATTTGATGCAGTCATAATATGTGGCAATTAAGATAAGAATGAGTACATAAAAGAATGTATGAATGCATATAATGTGGCGGCAGTTGACTTGTTATATTTTCCACAAATGGCTTCAGAAATTCAGCTTATATAATGGACCCAAAGTTAAGGTCATCACATTTTACATGATGGTAGTGGGGTGGGAGTGAGGGGAATGGCAAGAATTAATAAAAGCCATGAATAGTTCCAAATCTTCATTTAACTGGTATTTTCTCTTGCTTCCCCCAAAGTGGGACTAACAAATAAAATGATGCCTTCTTCACTCCATTTGGGTTTTGCTTGTTATTCTATAGTGGAGATTTCAATGATCTGTGTAATTGTTGCAAACACTAATCTCCAAACATCAGTGGACATTAGAATCAACTGAGAAAGTTGTCAGTATTGCAGCTCTATGACCCTAAATATCTGGTTCAGTAGGGCAGTGACAGAGCCCAGGAATAAGCATTTTATTGAGTGCTTTTTGTAATTTCACTTGAAGGATTCAGCTACCACTATATTTAAAAGTCTGCTGTCAGTGTAGATATTGGTCTAGAAATAAAGCAAACTACTGTATTGGACACAAAAGTAAACCCTAAGTAATCAGATGCTGTGTTCTAGAGCTAAACAGAAACTTTCTTAACTATATGCATTCGACATGATGAACAAAACGAAACTATCTTTCAATATCTAATAGGAACCAAGGGGGCATAAATCCCAGGCAGCAGCAGTGGTGGAAGAGAATTGATCAATTGCTTTAGAAACCAATTAAATATTGCTTAAGAAAAATAAGTCAGAAGAAGAGACAAACTTAAATTAAGAACATATGTTATTCTGAAAGGTATTTCTCTGGGCTAAAATCTACTCCAATCCCCACAAATACTTTATTTCTAATAATTTCTCTCTCTCTCTTTTGTGTGCCTGCAATTTTTCTAAAGGATGATCTCTAACTAAGATTATAATCTGGTAACTGCACCTTGGCAGACCATGAATATATCTGTTATGGAATAGGTGGGTGAAATAAATATAGAGTAGAGGTTTTGATTGACTCGTTTAAATGTAATGATTTATATTATTTTAGAAATATTGTCCATCCAGATAAATAAGTAACCTTATTTAGCGCTTTGAAATTGTCTTTAAATTATTTTGTAATGGGGTGGCTCAGCACTGCTCAACAGATGGAACTTCATGGGCTACACAACCCCTCCATCCAAAAAGTGAAACCACGCTCTGTTTTTTATAATTATGATAATATGCAATGTTATTTTTGCTATCTTGTTTCATCTTTTTTATAGTGTTATTTTTAACTCTACCTGTCATTTGGTGTTAGCAGCATGCGTCAGTATATTGAAAGAATAACGTTAAAGTATGGGCCCAATTCATCTGCTCTATATGTGAAGTCGTTAGCATATTCTGGCTTTCTGAATGTATCGGGTAAGTTGGCGGAGATAGAAGCATTAATTGGAATATGTGGGTGCTTTCTGATTTTTATGATATATCCATAGAAATGACATGATTGGCCAAGAAAGCATATTTAGGATACATATGTTATAATTATGAAATATGAGTCTCTGTGGATCGCATTTTTGGCTCCATTTACTATTTTAGTTCCTTCAAACTTTAATAATAAGCATATGCAGATGTTAAGTATTTTAATCTAGGGCATTTATTCTTGACTTTTAGTGGGTTACCATCAATTAATCTCTGAAGTGGATCAAGAAAAGAAAGGTCTTGCGACTGTACTGTAATTTATCAATGTAAATAGCAAACCCCTAAGTTTTCATGGAAATAATCATTTTATATTCCCCATTAATTATCTAACCAGAAAGGGACAGAGAGACTGTTAGAACTGTAATTCTGTTCCCTCAAAAATCAAAGTAAATACACTTCTAAAAATATAAGCTAGAGCATGGTTTTTATTTTTTTACCTGGTTAAGTTTTATTTTTGGACTAAGTTTATTTTTACTAACAGCAGTGGAAAATAAAGTGCTCAAAGGGCATGGAGGAGAGCGATTGAAGGGAGAACTGATGATCTGCCACAGTGGTTCTCAACCTTTCTAATGCCACGACCCTTTAATGCAGTTCCTCATGCTGTGGTGACCCCCAACCATAAAATTATTTTTGTTGCTACTTCATAATTATAATTTTGCTACTGTTATGAATCATAATGTAAATATCTGATATGCAGGATGTATTTTCATTGTTAGAAATTGAACATAATTAAAGCATTGTGATTAATCACAAAACAACATGTAATTATATATGTGTTTTCTGATGGTCTTAGGCGACCCCCGTGGAAGGGTCGTTCGACCCCCAAAGGGGTCGCGACCCACAGGTTGAGAACCGCTGCCCTAACAAACACTCCCTTGAGAATTTCAGACAAGCCTCACAATCGGTGGGAACTTCTGAGAAAGCTTTTGGCTCACATATCACTCGAGGGGGCTCACCTCTCAGCTGGCAAGTATCTATATATTTTAACTTAGAGGTCATAGCCAAAGCAGAATTTATGGTGCTATTTGCTTAGTTTGCAGTGCATTAGCCTAATAAGAATGATGTTTCTTGTTCCTCACCATGTGTCATGAAAAAGCGTCTTTATAATTGTGACAGGGAGCACAATCACACTTCACGCAGGACGACGACCTTGGGATACGACGTTCATTTTTTTTTTTTTTTTTCAGTGAGGGATATTCTGAAGGATACTCTTATTTCTGTATTGTGTCAGTCAACTCATTTCTTCACACAAATGCGCTCTTTCTCCCCCTTTATGTCTCTGCCCTACTATCTAAAAGGATTGATGTAGGTAATAAACCTGACCTACTTCTCGATTTTAAAATTGCATCTGTGGGTAACTTGCTAAACAGTTTGATCTCTGATGAGCTAATCAAGGCTTATGCTGTCACCCCAATAGGGCACGCATGAAGTTGTGAGTATTTCTTGCCCTGTTATGTGTAAATTGGCATAAAAAGGAACTAGCATGTTGTCAGCACAAATGCTTCCGGAACTCTCTTTCTTGAGGCAAGTGGTCTCTTCCTAAGATGTAGGACCAAAATGAAGAACAGGACGCCTAAAGCACCATTATTCACCTGCTTTCTTATAGAAAAATACACCTAGACATTTCTTAGCCCCAGTGGGGAAGAGTAACAGGAAAACGTGTAAGATTTTTATTCTTTATCAGGCACTTCTTAGTATACAGTCGGCAGCTTTAAGAAAGAAAAGAAATGCTTTAATTGGCTGTTTCAATGCATGGCCCACATCGAATCTGAAACAGAATGAAGTTTCCATGCAAGTGCTTTTTAAATTTTTTTTTATCACTTATTAGATGAAATACCAGTGGACTAACTGGGATGCTGGCGAGGCTGGATCCTGAACCATGATTAAAATTAATCATGCAGTCTGGAATTTAGTGACAAGTGTTCGAATGCCACATTGGAAATGGCAGCATCTGCTTAATAGTATGAGCCCGTTCAACTTTGAGGTATAACACCACTGTGATAGGAAGTGTTTTTGCCTAAAAGTGAAATAAGTATCTATGTGACTAAATGCTGGGAAAAAAAAAAACAAAGAATAAAAACCTCATTACCTTTAAAAAAAGGAGTAATCTGGAAATCATTAAAATCGTATTAAAATTAAATTGTTAAATTATTATTCTTATTTGAAAGAAGAAAGTGAAATTGTTAATTATGGGTTCACTGGTTATAAGTACCTACTCATATTTGTTTCAGCTTCTTAAATATCCATAGCGACTTTGAGACAGCAAGCTACTATTTATGTTAGGCAAGATTCAGCTAATTATTAAAAATTAGATGTCAAATTATAAATCAGAAAAGAATTACTGCTAACCTTCTACTTTACCTTTACATTCTCTAATTTTGAATAAATATACAAGTTATAAACTGGACATAGAATTAAACGCTTATGGTACAAATTAAATTCCAGGAACAAAAAGGATTAATTTGTATTTTTCCCCTCTAACCATAAACTTAATTCCAAATTGGGAGATTTGTATCTTCATTGTACAGTCAGCTCTGCTCCAAAGCAACATATTTGTTTATAAAAATCACTTTACTGTGAAAAATTATATAATAATAACCAGAGGACCTACTGGGAAAACTTCATTATTCACCTTATTTTTAGTTATTATTATTGATATTAAAAAGATAGGAACCTAATAAAAATAGTAGCACAGTTTTATATGTGCTAAATGGTTGAGAAATGTGTTAATAGTATAATAAATGTGATAGTTTATCTAAAAAAATAAAAAAATAGAAAATAAACCTTTGTGGAAGCGAGAATCCAGACTTGCAGCTTTTTCAGAAGGAGGGTTGTCTTATGTCAGAAGGAAAGCTGTAAAACCAAATAAGCTTATGTCAGAGGCAGAGAACTTCAGTAGCTGTCAGATGTTTGTGGCGTGTGTGTTTTGTGTATTTTTACAAAGCTGGGTGTGGTCGTTTCTGTTCACCTAGGGTTTCGCCCAATGGGAATAGTGTGTAAGTAACCACGAAGGATTCAGGTTCCATTCATTATTCCCTAGTATACCATTTGCATCGGACCCAATCTGCATATTCAAAAGAGTGTTAGAATAGGTTCAACTAAAATCTCTGGAAATTTTAGATTATATGCTTACCCTAACATGGCAAAATTCTAATATTTGTAGAATATACTTTTCTTGAATACACTTTTCCTTATGCTGAAAATTTTACTAGGCAAAGGTTTGTTGGAATTTTATACTTTTGATTTTCTGAAGTCCTATTCGAAGGATAAGCATATCTCTCAAGTTCTTTACAAAATTACTCTCTAAAAGGATATTTGAACATGTGAATTTTTGGGAATTCTCAAGTCACATTTCTCAGGAAAATAGTCCATTTTAATTCAGTAGCTGCTATGGGCTGGGAACTGGACTGCACACTCTGCCTCATCTAATTTGCTGTTCACCTTAAGTCCCCATTGTTGTTCTGTTAAGAGGCCATTTTATAGGACTGGACATTATCGTTTGAAGTGGGAGAATAATTTTCCCAAATTCATGTAGCTAATAAGTGGGTGGCTATTTATTTTTAGTATTCTGATTCAGGCTCTTAAGCCCTACTCATTAGGGATACTTTTAGATTCTTGACATATATGTTTGAGAGAGAGAAAAGTCTACCCCTCCTTAGGGTCCCTCCTCCCTTGACATAACTTCTGTATAGTACATTCCATCTATTAACACACTTATTACCATTTATGTATTTTTCTGTGGTTTTACATTGGTTTATCAGAAAACTTAAAAGGCCACAAAGAGAAATACTTTATCTTTCCCTTAGTTCTGAGAAAAAGGTGTGCCTTGGGTCAAGCATGTAATCAGGGTGGATGTGGAGTGTGAATAAGAGGACTTCTAAACATGTACACTGTTCAAGTGGTGGTCACAAAGGGCATCTTCACTTCTTACCCATCCTTTACGAAGGTGATGAAAACTATAAACTCTTTGTTTGTTTAAGTGTAATGGGCTCCTGATAAAACCACTTAATGTAACATATCAGGCCTTTCCCTCTTTCGTTCCACAGAGTCATGTCCCAGGGGTACGTGGAGGAAGGAAAACACGGGTTGATTTGGCCCAAGGGGAGGTTGGTTCCCTGCCCAGGAAACGACCTGGCTGACACTTAGTTTGCTAACTCCCAGGCATCAAGCCTTACTTTGCCCTTTACAAGGCTTCCTTCTGCTGTTATTCTGATCCTTCATCCACCCCATCAACTATCACTTAGAGAAACACAGCAGGTTCTCTGAGCCGGCTTGTCAGAAAGTAGAGGTGTTTATAAAGGCTTGCTAAATTTTGCAAATACAAATACAAGCATCAAGTCTGGAGTCTGGATACACAAGAAATAATTCTATAGCATAGGTATATCCCAAATATTTTATGAGACATAGTTCTACTAAACATTTATTTTTAAAATCTGAAATTCAAATTTAATTGCGACTTCACACGTCATATGGCATGCCTACATTTGTAAGCAATGTGCTTCTAGAGGCAAGTGTTCTCAGCTGGGCCCATGGATGACCTTGCTTAAGGATTGCCTTTAAAAAAAAAAATATGACATTGTCATCACTTTCAATTAATTAAAATAATTAATACAATATTGTTGGTTCTGTTTCAGTCCTAGGAGTTTCAATATCTTAGGAGCGGGACTGTCAGAATTCCGATTAATTGCCTAGCTTCCCTAGTGTACATAAAGACAAGGTCTTAAGAGCTTTTATTTCCTCTTGTCACGTTGAAGATAGAGTCAACGATTCTTTCTGTGTAAATTTCTGAATGCCTCTCTATATGGGAAATATAAGACTCCATATTATCTGACTCTCGGTGTTTCTGTCTGGTGAGTAGCACACTCATGGTGGTGTTTTCTGAACAAATAAAGAGTGAAGCCTCCAATGTACAGCACCGGGACAACTGAAGTTTTCACAGCAGCTCAGGTTTAGCTAAGCCTATTGTACCTAAATATCTCTTTTTGAGACTTTTCAAACTTGGCTTCCCAAAATACGCATTGAATAATAAACTTCAGAGAACTGATTTTTTTCTCTATGGCGTTCATTCATATGATAAAGCTACCAAAGCTATCTTTAATTATGACTGTATAGGATATCCTGTTATCTTTAATTATCACTGCCGAATGCTTGCAAAAAATCAAATACTGCTGGCAATCAAGAGTCATTATACAATAGCATGATTGCATCTGTTCATATTACCAGATAAGCACAGAAAATCAAAACAGTGTCTGATTTAACCACTAAAACTGTCTGAACAAAATATTGTATCTAGCGCTCCTAATATCTTGCAGTGACTTTGATCTGATTAAAGTCCAAAGAAACATAACCACAGATGCAAATAATCTGGTGTTTCTGAAATTAATATTGCCGAATTTCATTGGGCTGAATTGTTAGAATCCTAGTGAAGCAGAAGTGATTATAGGCACCGTGCAAACTTATGATACGAGGCTGTCTAAATCTCTGAGGCCGCAGGTGCAGGATTATAGCAAAACCCCACTGAAACATTCAGTGTTCTGTCTAAATACCCCAGTACAAAATTAATTAAGCAGTTGATCACATAATAAAGCTATGATGGATGATCTAATGGAAACGAGCATCCAGAGTCAGTAACGAACTGGATTTTTATATTAGATGCAGCTGATTTTCATTTCTGCTGTTTACAAGACTGTGTGCATAATAGAAGATGAAAAAAAGAGGGGAGGTTCTATTTTGAAAATGAGAACTCAGTTACAGTATTTATCTCGGTTGGAAACTCTAATATGTAAGCAAAGTAGAATTTGTAGATAGACATGTCTGCGAGTAATTCTCTAAGATACTCGGCTGAAAAGCACATCAAAGAACAGAGAAATAATGAGACAGGCTCCAGCTGTTGGATTCCTACAGCTTTTGGTTTGTGCTCCACTAGAAACTCCAGGTTTTGATCTTGTGTTGATTATTTCCATGGTACTGAAGTTGATTTGTGCATTATTTAAAAACAGACAGTAGGCAGCAAAGAAGGAAGAGTTTGCAAACTACATTGCAAAGGACATTTGTTTGCCTTGTCATTTCTTGCATCCTACTTAGGGGCTCTGGTGATGTGCATGGCTACCTGGAGGGGAACACACATTAAAAATGGAGCCGTAGAACAGAGCGGACCCAAGGTTTTAAAAGGAAATCGGGATATGACTGTGTATTAAACGACCCTGGCATTCTGGACCTAGAAGGTATAAGAATGCTACATGTTCCATGTTGACTTTCAATTTTGTAGAATGGTGGAAATGATTATAAGAGGGTGATAACAACCGCCTACATTGAAACAAAGAATACAAAGGGTAGGAACCTTGTAGTTAAAATTTACTAAAACTCAATCAGCCTTGGCACCTCTGCCCCTGATGGGTGCCTTCCGAAAGTCCTTGCTTAAAAGGAAGCCTATTTTTCAAAAAAAATGTATCATTCAATTCTTCCTTTAAAACATATTTTAGTTCCTACTTGCAAAACAATAGGAAATTCTGCAAATATGATGTTCTGAAGAACTTTACCCAAAACTATTTTTGAGTTATGTTGACAGTAGAGTAATGTAAGTCAAGGAAGAGCCCGTGGTTTCTGATGGCTGTTTGAGTTTTAGATGTGTTATTATTCCTCACTATCCAATAAACCAAATAATGTTGAAGACCAATGTCTTTTTTTTCCACCTGGATTACTTTCATTGAGTGCAGGACAATACAAAGTGAACTTTGCTGACATGACTGCTCATGAGAAAAGAAATCCAACTGGCCAGGGGCTGGTGGTTTGTGAGTTTCCGTCAAGCTTTCTTCAACCCTAACTTCCTCTCTTCCTTCCTTCTTACTGATCTTGTTAGCTTCCATGCACACAGATATATGAACACAGAAACATACATGCAAAACACAATGGGAAAAACTCCTTTCTGGGCCAGTGAGATGAATAAGTTTTAGACAGCCCTTCACAACTGATCAGTTTATTGACTCAGATATCTGTCAATAATCAATACACAGTTCTCAAGAGTCTCTTGGAGGTCACTGTGTGATGTAATACAGATTCAGACTTCTTCCTCCCTCTTCCTGTGGTCCTTCTTGCTCAGAGACTTCCTTAATAAAATATAATGTGAAAATTATAGTGAAGATTTCCATGTTCATAAGCCCAAGTTATGAATATTTTTGGAGTCACAGTTATACATGGACTTGTGTGAAATACCAAATATTATAAGACATGTTTCCTGTACACAAAGAGCTCTGCACAGAGCTTAAGGCAGTAAAAACAGTGCAGTCAGAGTTTCCAAATAAAATCAGAAATAAATTAAACAAATTTTGAAACATTTAAAGAAAACACAATCTCCGTGTGTGCTCTGGTGGGTGAGGGAAGGCCAGCAGCTCATTCAGGATGTTTTAAAGATCCAGGCACATGGTGGTTTATATTAATTACTTCTGCCACATGATCCCAAATTTACTGCAAATAAATAATAATGCCCAGCAGGAGTAAAATAAAAATAAAAAACAAAAGATTTGGAATGTCATAAGACGTAGTACAATTTGTTGAAGGTTACTATCCTTTCTCCACGAAACTGTCTTTGAACCTTAGTCTAAAAGCAGTTGTCCATATGTGAATGGATCTATTTATGAAGTCTCTAGTCTTTGCCATTTATCTGTTGGTCTACCTTTACGCTAATAGCACCATGTCTAAATATCGTAGCTTTATAATAAGTCTTGAACTCAGGGATTCTTAGTCCTACAATTTTGTTCTTCTTTTTAAAAATTGTTTTGATTATTATGGGCCCTTTGCTTTTCCCAATGAAGTTAAAGTAAGTTTTAGAGCTTCTGTAAGAGAAGCCTTATAACATTTTGTTTGGGATTGTGTTGAATCTATACATCAGTTTGGGGACAATTGGCATCTTAACAATATGGGGTCTTCCAAACTATGGAAACAATATATTATTTGGGTTATTTCTTCTTTCATTTCTTATAGCAATTTTTTTTTTTTTTGCTTTTTGTGTACGAACACTTTTACACCTTTAATCAGATTTACTGCTAATAATTTCATATTTTAATGCCCATTTATATTTTTAAAATTTGCCTATTATTACTAGAATATAGGAACAAAATTAATTTATTAATATTGATCTGTTTATGCACCATGCCAAATTTACTTATAAATTCTTTAACTTTTTAAAATAATAGATCACATTTTCAACATAGGCAATCATATCATATGAAAATAAAAACCATTTTTACATTTGTCCTCCTGTTTTTTAATGCTGGTTAGAACCTCTTGCAAAATATTTAATAAAAGGGGTGAGAATAGATATCCTTATCTTCTTCCTGATATTATGTTACTGTTCATCTTTACTATTGTGTTAACTATGGGATTTTCACAGATGTACTTTTTCTCAAACTAAGTAAATTTTCTACAATCCCTACCTGACTAAGAGTTACTATCATAGACGCTGGATTTTGAAAAAGACTTTTCTGCATCTATTGAGATGTTCATGTTTGGGTACTTTTCTTTTTTTTTTTTTTTTTTTTACCAGACCTGTAGTTCTGGAATAAACTCTATATGATCATGCCATAAAATCATTTTTATACATTTTTTGAATTAACTTATAAAATTATGTTTTGAACTTTTTAACCTACAATTATTTGTGATCATTACTTTGCAGTTTTCTTATAAAGTCTCTATAGTTTTGGTATCAAGCTAATTGCGTCCTCACAAAGTGAGTTGGAAGTATCTCTTTCTTTACAATTTTCTGGAAGAATTTGTGTAGAGTGTGTTATTATTTCTTCCTTAAATGTTCTGTAGAATTAACCAGTGAAGTCATCTAAACCTGGAACTACAAGTTCAGTGTCTAATGGATGGATATATGGGTTTGATTTCTGTAGTTGCTAGTTAGGTCAAATGTATTATCACACGTTAGCCATTTGTACTTCCTCTTGTAAGAATGAGTTCTTTATATTCTTTGCCCATTTTCATAAAGATAGATGTCTTTACTTACTGATTGATGAGTATATTGTTTGTATATGAATTTATAAACAACCAAATGTCTAATTTTAGAAGGGAAAATACCTAGAGCTTGTGTATATATAACCTGAGTCCATCTTACCTCACCTTTGCACCTACCATGAACCACCCTGTCACGTAGGCCAAGTCCAGGAAGTGGCCCTCCTCTTATTCCAGTCACACATAGCTGTCAGGCTGTGTTTATCTTATTACGATTACTTTTGTCCTGCATACTAAACTTTAATTATAAGCTTATTCTGATTTTTTCCCATGTATCTTTTGGATGCAAATTAGATACTTCAGTTATTCTGAAAACTTGGATTAGGCCTCTTTTACATGTACTTAGTCTGGAGTGGAACTGTGCTAAGTAACATAAGCTCTGGAATCCGGATGAATTATTTTTCCCTTGCAAAGGAGAGAAGTAGGGCTACAGACCAGTGTACACAACTTGAGTATAATTACCAGGGATTTCTTATTTGAAGCTGTGCTTCTGTGGATGTAGGTCAGAATGGGTCAAGTTATGCAGGAAGAAATACAAAGTCTTACTTTTTCATTTTAATTATAACTATCAAGTGTGAGTTTACGTAATATTGCCTTCACCAAGATTGAGGCAAATGTCACTGTACAGGTAAAAACTTAACTGGGCAGGTGTGGGTGGTTATATGGACATGAAGGTATTTTAATTTCTATAAATTGTCAAGGTGTTATACGTGTATGCTTCTTCCAGTGACTATTCTTTTTGCTCGCTACAGCCATTGACATTTTTTGTGCCGATGATTCTAGAAAGCATCTTGATAGTGGAGGGTTGCTTCATCCCCATGCTAATCCCTCCGGACATTTAGCACAGTGCCTTTCCTGTCTTCGGGTGTGCCAAGTTCAAGGACTTGTTGCCGACTCCATCTGTAATAAGACCAAAGGTACTGCTGAATTGACAATGAGAATAGTTACAGTGATAATAATAGCTAGAAATGAGTTCATGTTCTATAGTTGGCACTAAGTGATAATTCTCTGGCTTTTACACGTGAGGAAACTCTGGTTAATCAAGGTGAGGGATGTGGTAAAGCCTGAATTCTGACACACCGTAAGCTGGTCTCCAAACCTCCGTGCTGTGTGTAGTTTAATAAAGCCCTACTTTGTTTGCAGGTCTGCACCTCCTCCCAGGCTCCGCGTTCATTAAGATCAGGCCTCCTTGCTCATTTTTGGTCTTTCAGGCTCTTGCACAGTGTCTGGCACAGAAAAAGCTCTAAATAAATGTTATTAAAATAATGAATTAGGTGAATGTCATGCTCTTCCACCAGAATCTTCTAGAACAATATCCAAAATGACTCTATTTTTTTATGACTCCCTAGAATGTCTATTTCTACACACAATCAGCGTTGTATAAATGTCCATTTGATGATGTAATTGAAGATGATAATAAACTTTTCCCCTCATAGTCATAAAAGTGGGTGGTTGTACTTGTCAGCTACTATTGCATGATGAACATTGCCAAAGCCCAGTGATTTGCAACAATGGCCATTTTTTTCTTTCTTGTTTGCAGGGAGGCAAAGAATAGGCTTTCTAGGGAGGGGTGGGGACCAGTGTGAGGGTGGAGTCCCAAACTGTGTCTGTATCTCCCCCTTTGGCTTGGGCCAGCATGCTTAACAGAGTGGGTTCTTTTTAAGTAGATAGTGGACGGTCAAGAAGAAAATCCCGAACATGCACAGCCCAAGCTTTGCTGGTCGAAGCAAGTCACGAGTTGAGCCGAATGTCAAAGTGCAAGTGTACCCTCTGTCACCAGCAGAAAGAACTGCCAGGGTCCAGGGAAGCTTGCCCTCTGGCAGTAGTAAATAATGGAGCGAATAATTCGGTCTCACGCATCTTACTGACCAAACAAGGGATGGAGTAAAACACTGAGAAATACTCACAGCAAAATTTTGATTAAGCCCTTAAAGTAATGTAGTAGAAGTCTGAAACAAAATCCAAGCCAATTTTTACTTAATCACAGTTTTCTTCCACCCTTCCAACAAATGGCGGGTAATGAATATTATTACAGTCATTTCTAGAGTAATCAACTGTAGTATCCCAAACAGAAGATTATAACGTCAGCTGGAAATTGAGCAGCAGGACAGTTGAAGACTTAAAAATAACAACAACAAAAAAATCTCATTTCGTTCCAATGATACTTTGCAATAAAGAGAGAGGGTACAGGCAGGGGAATTAAGAAATTAGCCACATAAACAGCAGTGTATCCCAACAGAAGACTGGACTTTTCATTAGAAGAAGCACCAGAGAGAGTTTGCGTATCAGAAAATGATACATGAAGTACATGTGACTGGCCCTGACCAGTAAACCCTGAGAGATGTTCCTAAAAAAATGGGAAGGTAGTCAAATCTGAAAAATTAAAACAGACAAAATAGAAGTGTCCTTTTGTTTCACACCAAGAGCATTGTTTTTTGCATGGTTTTCTTAAAGCTCCTCGAGCCTAGGGCATGAGTGATGCAGCCCAGGGTAGGAGTGATCACTCCAAGTTTCCATTTTGAAAACCAGAAATGAACTGTTCACCTCCAGGCTCTGCCCACCTTTGCAGGTACGCAGCTCTCTCTTTGTCATCTTCTCTGGGGGCAGCGCAAGAGTGTTTGACAGCAGCGTCCATGGCTGGGTCCGAACGGAGGCCAGAGAGCGAAGCTGAGACATCAACTTGCACATTAAGAGAACACCGCATATTCTACTTATAGACAAAAATAATAAGGGGAAATGCCTCATGGAGTAACAATCCTTCTGCAATTGCTGAGCATTTACCTGTGACATTTGTGTGTGTTTGTCAAGCAATTTTCTTTATTTTCCCTCATGTGAAATGACACAGAGCTGCAATTTTTCACCCTTTGGCTCAAATTGTGTGTCATTTTCTAGTGACTCAGGTATTTGCTTTTTTATATCTGTATAAATATATGTATACATATGTATACACACAGACAGGACAAAAAGATGAACATTGTCTTGAAAATATTCTTTATACCAAGTTTGCCAGAAGGAACAATAGGTATGAAATTAAAAATACATTTTGAGCCCTGACCTGCGTGGATCAATTGGTTGAATGTCATCCCACAAAGTGAAGGGTTCGATTCCAGGTCAGGGCATGTGCCTAGGTTGTGGACCTGGTCTCCATTTGGGGTGTGTGCGAGAGGCAACCGATCAATGTTTCTGTCTCACATCAACCTTTCTCTCCCTCTTTTTCTCCCTCCTTTTCTGTCTCTAAAAATAAATAAATAAAATGTAGTAGTGCATTTTTAAGTATAAAAACAAGATACAAGAACCACTTTACAACATAATGTGTTCCTCACTTCCCCACCTTTGCCCCACCAAAGGTAAAGTTACTATAAAATAGGATTAAATTTATCATGATGTGATGTATAGGGATAAGAACCACAATCACTCATCATTTTCCCTACTTCTTGGTCAAGAATGCATTAGATCTGCTCTTGCATTTCTAGTGAAAAAGCAGCTCCATATTTCAGTACTAGAAGCCATGGGATCATAATTTTTAAATTAAAGTTAAGGTATTTGTTCCTGAAAAATCTGATTATGGTTACAGAGACCCATGGTGTGGTGATACTGGAATTTAAATTGAATTCTCTGGTTTGACTGCTTTTCCAACATTATATAGACATAATTCACACACTTCCTGTCTCTACTTTTCTGTGCCTGTGTAGACCATGGCAATTTCAACATGTTGATATTAGTGTAGAATGATATATGAGCTCGTAAGCAAAATGGGAGATTACTACCTCCTCACCAAATCATTTCATGACAGAGGTGAACCGTTGGCCTTTGAGTAATGAAATATATGCGTCCTTCCATATATCACCTTCTGGCATTCATCTATTCATTAATTCATATCTATACTTATGTAGTGAATATCTCGCAGGCCAGATATTCTGATAAATGTTGAAGATTACAAGATCAGAGAGTCAAGGTCACTACTGTTGAGAAACTCATAGTCTAAAGGAGAAGAGAGCCATAAGCAGTTATGAAATGATGGGAAAAAATAACAAAACAGAGCTATGGGCAGAGTACTGAGGAAGAAAGAAGAAGTCAATGAGTTCTGCCCATAGTGGTCCAAAAGGGGTCATCAGAGAAGGTGACACTGTGCTAGATCTTGAAGGATGAAGAGAAATCTGCCAAGTACAAATAAAAATGGAGAATGTGCCAAGAGAAATGAGCCTTTGCAAATTCACTGAAGTACTCCTTCCTCTTGCCTGCTGGTGGTGACCTGTCGCCCCGATGTAATGTAGAGCCCTGCCATGGGCAGTTATGATTTTCCATGGAAGTCATTCCCTCCTCCCCGTACTTTAAATAAGGCTATGAAATAATCAAGCAGCACAGACTAGAACCTGAACTGGATTTCTTTTTTTTTTTTTTAATTTTGTTCTCATGCTAATAAAGAAAATTTTTCTTTAAAAATATGGTCATTCTTATCTCAGTTCAGTTTGTGTAAAGTCATGTGAAAATTTATCATAATTAATGCATGTAAGGACATTCTGAAGCACATATAAGCATGCAATATTTGCAAATTTGCCAATTTGGCTTTGAATGGAGTCTTGTGTTATTGTATAGTTTGGGGGTTGGGGAAGGGGATGGAGAGGAGCAAGTTCCCTTTGTTATTAAACATGGCATTTATTTCATTGGAAATGCTGCCTATGTTGTATTCCAGAGCATGAGTTCTCATTTACAGTGAGGGATCCCTTTAAAATTATCCACATTCCCTATTGTATTCTGTTTTCATTAGAAATAAATAGAGGGTTACAGCCATAATTTTTATCTATTATCTTGACTAATTTTTCCTGAAGAGGGATGAGAAGCACCTGTGTGCCTGTCCTCACCTTCTGGCAATTCTTACCTGTGGCCAAAGAATGAAGTCACCATGCAGTATATCTTTAAAGAAGGCAAAGAAATGACCCTAGGTTTGATTGTGCCCTTTTTGCTAGTTAATTTAGTCTTTCTGGTTAAATATTATCTTCTTCTCTAGATTTGGTGGAAGCATCTCTTCTTCCCTTAAAAAAATCTTATCTTCCTATACCCCATCTATGGCATATAGCCAATATTTTTATTTCCCTGCTATTTTAATACACAACGGGTGGCCTTCCTGAACTGCATGACCTCTCTTTTTACCAGACTTCCCAACCTGTCCTTACCTGGCTGGCCAACTCTGTTGCTTTGACACTTGAGACTGAACAGGTCAATTGAAGAGCACCGTAACTTCAACTATCTGCCATTTCTTCAGAGTCTTAATTGGATATCTTAATTTGCAGTCATGTGTGAATCCACTAATTACCAGCTCTTTGACCTTGAGTGGGACCATCACGTCAGGAGTCCATCATGGAAGTGTACCATTTATACCTTGTCAGCTAATCATCTCTTCCTACCACAACCCTTACCTTCCTGACCTTCACCCCCAGAGGTATTTCTTTTCTCATGTGTACCTCTAAAACAGTATCGTTCATTCTGACAGCCTTCATACTAAATTTAGCCCTCCAGCTTCAAAATATCTATTTATCTCCCTCCCTCCCTCCCTCCCTGTTACTTCTCTTCCTCCCTGCATTTTTGTTATTTTATTTTTGTACATATACAATTTTAACTGTTGATTAAGTTCATATGTAATAATTAAGTGATTAGGTATAATTCCAGTTTCTAATTTTATTGAACAAATTTTAGTAGGGCTTTATCTCCAGTCAGTTTGCTACAGTTCCTTCTATTCACACCTACATTCCTAGATACCTTTATCAGCTCACTTATGCGATTGTCATTTTCTCTGGTACCTGTCCTGTTTTATTCCCTGATGCTGCCTGTCTTAGTTTATAACCTTTGGCATAGATTTATTTATAACCAGAAGCAAGATAGGATTTATTTTTTAGAAAACAGAGGCCAAATAGTTCATTTTCCCAAGTTCAAGTTATCCAAATGCCCAGTTTTTTAATTCAATCCAAAATCTTCCTCTGATACTAGTGTTTCTCAAACTCGAGTGTGCCTTAGAATCATCAGTTGATAAATAGATTGTAATTCTATATTCCAGAGCTGCTGTTTTACTTGGTCTGGATTAGGGTCATCACATTTTCATTTCGCACAAGTTTCCAGAAGATGCTGGCTGGGGGACCCCACTTTCAGAACTGTTCCACTTTGCCATTATGCTTTTCAGGGTCCTCTCCACAATGCCCTTTCAGCTTACCGTTACAATGGCATTACTGGAATAGTATCTGCTTTGTCTTCCTCTCAAGGTTTCTCTGGGTTTCAGATTGTTGTCCACTGAGAAAAATGATACAAACTGAATGGAAGGATTGTCCCCATCACTAGGGCACTTGTAGGCTCTATGAAATCTGCAGTGTCTTATACATGATAACATTTCTAGACCCTGATAAATAGAAGCACTTTATAAATTTTTGTTGAATGAACCAATGAATGCAAGGGAAAATCCAGGACTTGGTTTAAAAAAAATTTTAAAAATAGGAGAGAAGAGAGAAGTAGAGACCTCATTCCTACCAATCAATGACTATTTACATTCAAGAACATAATTCCGAAGACATGTCTGTGCTTCTCTGATTTATCTGGTAGCTTAGTTATGCTTGTGTTAAGAATTCAAAAGGACACAGTGAATCATTCACTGATAGTGCTTCTAATAGTTTCTCCTCTGGGTAGAAAGACTTTCTGCATAAACATGCAAAGGATTGTAATCACTATCCAGAGACCAAATCCTCTTCCCTGACATTTGGAAAATGACTCTATACGCCAATAGCCCCACAGGATGGGAACTGCAATAGCTCTGCTCCTAGTGTGTAATAATGTTGCTAAACTTCATTGACTGCACCCATAAATAGTGGGAGAAAATGCAGTTGTGTAAGTTATACCACTCTTAATATGTGGGACCCCTCACAGGCCTCCCGGAGAATCTCCGTAGGTTAATTTGTTATATGACAGCACGGGGCACTTGGATTTCGGGTTTTCCTGACTCAGTTCCATTTACTTGCCCTTTCCTCTTTCCTTAAGCCTCATGTTCTTACTGCTTCATCTATTCCTCCCTTTTCTTTGTAGCTTCACACAGAGCCACTCCCGTGTCCCTATTCTCTCCTCCCCTTCTTATTGGATTCTCTGATCAGCTATCAAACACCGATAATTAAGACCTTGCCCTTGTCTTTTCACTCCTGTGCAATACTGCCCTCTGTACTCTCATCCCAGAGAAGGAAAACTCTGACTCCAAAAAACCTCCGCTGCCTTGCGGCATACCTCTTCAGGGGAAAGGCTAAGGGAGTAAACCCCGACAGAAAATCCGGAGCCGGAGTCCCTAAGGCGGTTTGACGTTGTAGTCAACACCGGCAACTCCTGCGGCGCACCTGAAGCCAAGCTGTATTGACTCCGTCTTTCCCTTGGACCCTTCAGCTGCGAAGAGAGGGGGGGTCTGCTGCATGGGCAACAGCAGACCCTCCATATCACCCTGCCCAGGCTCTGTAGCTTCAGCTTCACTGGAGAGGACACTCCAGCATCATCGCAAGATGTCGATTCAACACGGGAGGAGACAGATACCGTGTCACTCCCGAGTCGGACTGCACAGCCATTCTCGGCGGTGCAGATAGACTCTTAAGAAGCTACACCATCGTCTCTCGAGACGGACGGCTGCCGACGACGACGACGACTCTCATCCACCCTAAAGCTTTTCAGAAATGTCAACAGAGGCTGCCACACCTTTGCCATCATAATGATCTTACTGTTTCTGTTTCATTTCCGTACCCATGACTCCAGGCCACCAAGAGTTCCCGCGTCTGAAATCCAAAGAATCCTTCCCAGTTCTGATCCTGCTGACCACCTCTGACCACACTTCATAGCATGAACCATGCCTCCTTCTTGAAGACTCCCTTCTCTTAGCTTCCATAGTAGGACCAAATTCCTGGCTTTGTTTCTTCATCCCTGACCACTACTGAGAAGACACTCTGTCTGCCACACTTCTGAATATCAAAGTTCTGGGCTCTCTCTTTAGTCCTTCCCTCTGCCATCTTCCAGTCCTGTGACGGAATGGTGAGCAAATGGCAGCATGCACCATGACCGATCCATCACCAGTGCCGCTCTCTCACAGACAGGTTTATGGATCCACTGTCCACCAAACGGCCCTGCCTGAATGTTTCTCCCTCTCAAAATGTCCTAAATTTTAGTCTTGCATTCCCATCTCTTCCCCGCATCCACCCTTGACATTTTCTTTTTCTCCCATACTATATCTGATCCACAAAGTCACGTCAACATCTGTGCCCAACCTATGTGTTTACTCTCAGCTATCCCATTCTGGGGATTCATCATCAATGGTTCTGTCTGAAACTTTACCCTTAGAAGTCATCTCCCCAAAATGCTATTCTCCCTATTCCTGATAGAGATAATGCGTATTCATCTGCAATTCTCAAACATTCTTTTCTCAAAAAGACCTTCCTAGACCCCTTACTCCCATGGCTGTATTCTCAGAGCATTTACCCAGTTTTTTTGTGGCACGTATAATGGTTCATAATTCCATATTTAAACTCCATATATGCATTAGTTAGCATCATTTTATATATCACTATTAACTGTTGCTTTTTCAGGCATGGAGTTATATAATGTTGAGCAAAATGAAGTTTACATTCCGGTGCAAGGCAAACTGTGGCTCTTTGACCAAATGTGGTCCACCGACCATTTTTGCTAAGTAAACTGGTGCTGTAACACAGCTAGCTCCTTCCTTTATATTTTGTCTGAAGTTGTTTCGCGCTGCAACAGTGACTTTGAATAATTGCTACAGAGATTGTATGCCCTGCAAAGCAGGAAACATTTACTATTTTTCTCTCTACAGAAAAAGTTTGCTGACCCTTGTTCTATGCAGATACGTGTTTATGCAGATAAGCATACTTTCTTCAGGAGATAGCCTTGGTAATGGAAAACGCATTGGAGACAGGGGGGTGTAGATTAGTATTCCGTTATTTCCTATTCTACCATAATCTTCTTACACAGCTGTAGTAGGACATTTGGCTTCCTTAAGCTTCAGTTTCCTTGACTTCCAAAAGCGCTTGTTGTCTATATTGATATGTTCTTGCAGAGTTAAATAACAAAATGTCTATACAGTACCTGTAAATATTGGTGCTCACTAAAAAATTTTCTCTTCACACTTGAAGAATAAAGGATTTAACTCATATTGATATTATAAGTATGACCATTATTACAAATATGCAACTACATTAAACCATTTGAGATCAGAAGTCAAAATAATCATGGTCTGTAATCAAATAAGCTTCAGTAGAAACAAAAGATTTTAATTGCAGTAATTGCAAAGAAAAGATATGTTAAACTCCACTTTCTGTTCTAGTTCTGTTTCTATTTTATCATACCAGTCTTGGTTCACATTTGTCTTAGTTCAGTTATAGGTTTAAACCCTTTATATGCTAATAATATTCCTCTAATAATTAGGCTTCCAAGGTGCTTCTAACACAAAAACCAACTGAAAATCTTGTGTAAAGTAAAGTATGTAGGAGAACATGCTCACTCTATAACAGGGAAATAATTTGTTATGTTTTGTTTTGGTGCCTCTTTAATAATCACTTAGAACTATAAATCTATGAGTATTTGTTTTTGCACCCTAGTTAACCAGTCAGTAATGTTGCCTACAAAATTCTAATTTAAAAAATGACCTTTAAAGATGCCAAATAAAATTAAATTTTAATGAGTGATAATAAACGGTGATACTTTTCACAGGAGGAAACCCAGTGCTTGCCTGGAGCCCTTGCTGGCGGTCAGCCACTCCAGCAGCTCCACGATTGCGTCTCCCTTTCATTATTTTCGAGGGGAGATGGTGGGACAGCACACACTTCGTATTGCGCTTACCAAAGGCGATCTTTATTGCTGGTTAATTGGGCGGATGGACCTCCTTTGCTTTGGCGATGACTCTTTTGCAGAATGCTGCTCCGTCCCTCCACAAGGGCAGCTTAAAAGTACTTCAGCATCCCTTTGATAATGTGGCCTGATTGAAAAATAAATCTTCATGATTGGGCTCAAAAAAAAAAAAAAAAAAAAAAAAAAAGAAAGAAAGAAAGAAAAAAGAAAAAAGAGGCAGGGTGGTGGGGAGGGTGCCAGAATAGAAATCTACTATAGTTCTGTAGCAAGAACAGAACCATCTTTGCTAAGGTCCGCTTTCCCGTGGAAGGTGTGGCAACCAATCAGATAAGGTTTAGGAAGGGAAAAGCACAGGGAAATGGGGTAAGAGAGAGAATCGCATTGTCGCTGACACCCACGAATGGCTTGATGGCTTCCGTAGTAACATGGGCATGGTCACCAATGCATTTTAGGCTCATATACGCAGTCATTTCTTAATCCTCTGGGACTTTGGAGTTCATGGCCCTATTTACTGAACAAGAACAATTTACCATAAGTGTGCAATAACATGGCAAACATAATTATTAATTTATTGTTTCTCGTTTAAATTTCAAAAAAAAAAAAAAGGAAGCTTTCTGCTTTTTATGATGATGCTGTTTCTACCCCTTTTGCCCTGAGGATCCTATTAGCAGAGAGCTGAGCAATTCAGTTTCATCAAAAATAAAGATACGCATTAGCTCTGAAGGACTCTAAAGATTAGAAATCCGTTTGAAGACCCCATCCCTTGAAGTTTTCCTTGATGTATAGAGCTTCTTGAGTTACCAAAAAACAACATATACTTGTAAAAAAGTTCAGTCAAATGACCTCAAAAGAGTACTGACCAGGATGGTGAGGAATATACAAGAACACATACCCGCTAAAGGCAGGATGCTTGCTTCCTCCAAAACTTTTTTTCAAGAGGGGCTGCTTGTATTTTGCAGAGAGGGAGCTAAGCCCATTAGTCTCTGTTTCAAGATGATTAGAAAACTGTAATTCCCAAGAAAGAGAAGATGGATTCTCACTTTCCTCACGAAGGGTCTAGGGATGAACTGGCACTTCTAATTACCAAAGACTGTGGGTATCACTCTAGTAAACAAGCTGCTATAAATGAAAAACTGTAATTGCTTCCTATCTAGGATTTCATGTGAATGCATTTTCATCTGAAATACAGTTGTCCGTGCAGCTTTAATTGTTTTTTTTTTTTTTTCCTTTTTCTGTCAGCGTATGATAGAAGGAAATGGTTGTGCCAACTCCTTATTTTACTACTATTGTATTGTTAGTTTTGGGCAATCGCTGAAGAGCTAGCATGTCTTTGCCTAACCGCAGCTTGTTACTTAAGGGTAGTGGGGTCCCGTTCGGGTGTCCAGCTTTGACTTAAACAAAGTTGCAATTAGAAAACGAAGTGGCTGTTCCATTTTTAACAAACCCCAGTCTTCACTCTTTTTCTCAGAATGACAGCAAAGGGCACTAGGTATCAAACCACTTTAATCTATTATTTTAAAAAAGTATTTCAATGAATAGAATCCACTGATCGCATAAACATGCTTAAAGTCTTTTTTAACTTCCTGAAAATAATATAATTTTATTTAAGTAGAGTTGGTATACAATATTATATATGCTATGTGTAGCGATCCAACATTTTTGTACCTTACAGTGTGATCACCCCCTGATACTAGCAATCATCTGTCATCATGCACACTGGTTTACATTCTTCAAATGAACTCTTTCTGACCTGATCACTCACTCAGCTATCTCTCCTTTGCACCCTTCTCTTAACTTCATTTTAAAAGATGAGCATATATGCTCAACATGTGAAATTTTTGCTGTCCTACTTTTCTTAGCACATACTGAATTTGGCTGCCTGATTACTTCTTTCAAATTAATGGAGACATATTTAGAGATGAGACAATTAAAGAAATAAAATAAATGGGAGAGGGGGGCTTGACCTAAATTAATAACAGGAAAAGGAAAATATGTCTCTGTACGCTCTTTCCAGTGTAGTTAAATAGATGTTACAAAATCCCAAAATGAAATTTAGAGCCAAAACTGCATTTAATTTCAAATCTAAAGATTTGAATCTATCAATTCTGTAGATAAAGGAAGCAGTCTAGGCCCCCTGAATGGAAGTATACTGATTTGCCTTAACAGGTAGAGTGGGTGGTTGTTGATAGCAAATATTAAAATGATTTTCAAAGGCAGCCTTTGGGGTGATGGATATGCTCATGCCATAGATTGTACCACGCATGATTTCATGGTGCCTACTTAACTCTACTCATCAAGTTGTACACATTAAATATGCACATCTCTTTGTATGTCATCCTCAATAAAGTGGTTTAAAACGAACCAAATTTCAAGAGCTTGTCAAAGATGGAAAAAAGCAAAGCTGCCATTCAGCAGTTAATTTTTTAATTGGACTCTGGATTAAATTAAATCACTGGTAGATACACTAATAATATATATATTATTGTTTTTTGTTTTTGCTTTTTCTTTAGGGATGTGGAGTGAATAAAGGCAGGAATTACTGGAAGAGAGGTCAGGGTAAGTCATATTGTATTTATTTCTCACTTCTGAAATGTGCAGAAGATACTGTGCAAAGCTTGTTTAGGAGCTCTCAGGGGCTCATGTTGTAGGTAAATTAGACAAATTGAGTGTTTCAGTGGGAAATGAAATTGTTGCTAGAGCTGTGCTGTACAGAATTAGGCCACTTGTCCCTGACATCTGGAGGCCGGTGTTCTCTGCGTGCCGGCCGCCTCACTGGGCCATATTGTCGAGTGGGTCACAGTCACCGTGGCAAGAGAAGCTCTGGATGATCTCCTGTTTTAAAACTGTGAGTTCTGTCTCTTGGAGTAATTTGTTTTTGTCTTTTCACCTGGTATGGAAAAGGTAGTGTTGAATGCTTCAGGGAAGTACCCATCTAGGCATCTGAATGTGGCTCATGTTATATTCAAGTCCTGATGCAAAAGGTCAGAGACTGGAGTGGATCATAATGCAACTGGTGTGTTTTAGTACTTTAGCATCATTTTGTTGTTGCTTTTTAAAAAAAGTTTATATGCATTTGACATTGGGGAAGAATAAAACATTTGTGGTATTATGAATAATTATGCAAAATCAAAAGTCATGGTACTTTTACTGATGATTTACATGGGATACTTTGCTTTTGAGTATGTAATAGATATTTAGAATTATCTTCTTCAAGCCGAGATAATTAGGTGTTTTTCAGGTATTTCCTGAAGTCCCTCTGAATGTAAAGGAATAACAAAGTCAGAACAAATAACATGTTCATGTGTAATAAGAGTATAAAATGAAGAGCTACTATAAAAAGAAAGAGAAAGAAAAGGAGAAAAGAAGATAGAGGTGGGGCTGGGATAAGAGGAAAAAGGGAAAGAAGGAAGAGAAGAAGGAAGTGAGCAAGGGAGGAAGGGAGGGGAGAAAAGGACTTACTGATCTTTGATTGTCCTTGCATTATTGAATCTTGCCGGTTCAGTACTCAGTAGGACACTGAATGTTTGTGAGGTCATAGGGATTGTACAAATGATGAAAATTTTATATTAGAATTTTCCCTAAAATTCATCTCAAGAAAGAGTTTATTTGGCAACGTGTTAATATCAGTTAAATCTAACTGATGGGTGCATGGGTTACCTGTGACATTGATTATTCTGCTTTCTTCTATTTTTAAAATGTGTTTTAATTAAACATTAAGGATTCAAAAAATATTTTTTGAAATATCTTCACATTTAAAAATGGTTTTGAACTTCATTGCTGTATTATATCACCAGCTGATTATTGAAAATGAATGACATTAACAACACTCTGTCTAGTGGATTGCTTCCATTATGGTAAAAATTTTTAATGAAAATGAAAATGGTGAAAAAGTGTCAGTTTTATGTTCTCCCTCTTGTGCCAACCATATAGAGAATTTTATGTGGCCTGGAGATTTCCAGCTTATGTTACTGTTCTTCCAAAAAAATGGAATATTTAGATGGGCAAGTGAGCCATCAGAAAAGGATTACGTATCCAAAGCTGCCACATGACTAAATTAGGCCCATGGTATGTATTTGAAATATCAGGTGGCAGTCTACAGGAGCCTTCCTCAAGAGACGGTTGCTTCATGACTCTGTCCTCTGGGAAGAAGAAATTTCTTTCTATCTACAATGCAGAGCATACCTCCCTGTCTCTGACATTGTCAAGTTTCCCTGTACTGATTCCTGAAATGTTGATGTGATACCTAGAATGCAGTCTTGGGCTATTACATGTGAGCCATACCTTAGGGAAGGGGAGGGGAAGATGCATATTTTAAATTTGTGTTTTTATAAGTTGAAAGAACACTAATATATATCTCATTTTGATTGGTTTTATAAAGGAGTAAAATTTCAGCTCTGTATATCAGACTTTGAAACCTTGTACCCCCATATAAATGACTCACAGTCATATTTTTTTTAAATAGAGGCAATTTACCTAAATATTTCATTTGGATCGTCACATGGGAAAAATTAGTAATTCTAATAGCATTGAGTGCATGATCTCATATGGCCCAAATATTGTGAAACTAAGGAACACGTACTCATTTGGAAATGACAGGGTATTCCAGCTTACCGCAGTCCCCAACACACCCTAATGTCTCCTGCCTGTCTCATTTTACCCACTCCACCTGGACCCTTGAGGTGAGGCATTGTGCACACAGTTCAGATGCCAGATGAACCTATTTCAGATGCAAGCTGCTCCTCGCATTCCAGGAACAATTGATCACAACTACAGTTCCACATTCTGTGAAATACCAAAGTTCTTGGGGAGGTTTGTGCAAGTCCCTAATGCAGTCAAGGTGTTCATGGTGTATGTTTATGCTACCCCTGTTCTTTACCATGTCAATGAAGACATGAAAGCTATCTCCTTTATGAATGGCTGCCAGTCACCCACTCATATGAGCATAGTCGTCTTCACAGAGTGTTGCTGGTAACGGAGAAGCAGCATATTGGGTCCTGTTTAACAAAAACTTATTATTTTTATGAGACTTTAAAGTTCTCTAAGTTTCCTTGGTGCCCTAAGGGACATCTCTCTTGAGACCTTGCGGTAAGGATTTTACTTCCTCTCCTGTCTGCTCCTTCCTTTTATCCATTGTGTTTTCTTCATCTGCCTTCTCCCTCTTAAAAAAGATGGACACACTTCTCACTGGTCCTTTTACCCATATAAAGCAGTTCTTCCCTCCTCTTGACATCAGCCCAGAGTGTCATCTTCTATTTCTAAATACCTATCAGGGTTCTTATATTTGTTGTCATTTTGTGTGTCCATTTGTTTACCTCAAGAGAAAAACGGGCCGATTCTATGAGGAAGGCAGCTTCCAAGATGATGTATGCATTTTTTCTCCTTACAAAGGATAGCTTGTCTTCCCCACCAGTTACACATGTGGGCTGTGGATGTCAGTAGCTGCCATCTTGCATGGAAAAATCAGAATGCAGGTTTTGACTCGGTGTGAAAGGGACCCACAGAGGGACAACCTCCATGGATGCCCTAGAAGAAGCTGGGGATGGGGGCAGACCCTCCCAGGGAGCCCCATGTGGTGGAGAGGAAAATCATGGGACAGTTGAAGAAGACATAGATCCTAAAAGAATGTTATGGAAGAGGGAGTTTTGAAGCCTGGGGAATTACAAAAATGAATGCTAGACCTAAATATCTCAGATTGTGACATTTTGAAAATAGACTTCCCTATTCTGTCTGTAGAAATGATTGGGATTTCTAAATCTTGTGTCTCCTAGAATGTTCATTTTAGCCAGCAATGGAGATAACCTCTGTATATAAAGATATCTATGTATAGCCCAGGAACTTTACAGGGGTGAATTTTGGCAAGACTGTCTGATTTAGCTAAAAGCCACTGGATTGTCTTTCAGAAGCCTAGTGTAATATAAGGAATGGCAATTTAAGCCCATTTCATTCTCTACAGTGTTCTTGTAGGGGCTAAGCTAATGAAATATGTTCCATTTGCCTCTACCTGCACAACAAAACAATTGTAAATTAAGCAGTAGATTATAAATTACATAGCCTGGAATGCCAGAATGAGGCAGGGCCACCATGGCCACCATGCATAATTCACCTAGAGTACAACTTAAGAGCATCTACAACCTCAGTTCAGAAACTTCAGAGGCAGAGACGAGAGGAAGGGTTTCTAAAATATATATTTTTATAGTTAAAAATCAATGTGCTAAATCTGAAAGTTTATATCCTATTGTCTAAAAATAGGTAATTAAAATTTTACTGAAATAGAAAGTTCCTGGTAGTTTAACACAACCTGTGACTTTAATATCCATTTTGTAAAATCTGATAGTAAAGTTGATATTGACATGCATCCCAGCGTACCACCTGAATGTAAGGGCCATCCTATAAACCTACAAATCTCGGAGCAAATTTAAGAAGTTGGCAGAACCTTCAGGCGTTATGATGCACATTATAACTCACATTATATTTTCTTTTCTTTCCTCTCTCCTACGTTTTTTTCTTCTTTCCTTTCAAAATTCCATGATGAATGCTCGCTCCGTCTTAAAGAAAAACTTGCTGATATGTACTGGTCGTTTCCTCTTCTTTCATCCTACTATAATTTTTCATCTCCTATAGACGTTTTTGCTTTGCCAAAATGGTTTTTTGTTCGACTATGGGAACAAGCAGTGTGCTGTTGTTTTACACGTCGCTAGAATGAATATGTTGCTGACTGCTGGTGAAATTAGAAATTGTTTCCAAACATCAAAATGTCTGGTATTGAAACAGCTTGCAATAGCTTTTCTGCCTTGTTCTTACTTTCTTATAACAAAATATATGTATATGAGTGTCTGATAGGTTCCTTAATTATTGATGGGTCAGAGTCATTTGTTTACTTAGATTTATTGCTCCATCTTTTAAAATGTCTGTTACCATAAGGATAACTCTCACATGCTTGATTAGAAAAATACATAATGATGGTCGTCCAAATTCTAACACCTCTACGCCTAATGGCAGCAATGTGGTCTGATCCCTTTACATTTTCCTTTTATTTTTTCTAGAAGCAATTCAACAGACTTTTCCCCACCACTGTTGACTTTCATGTTATCCTTTAATTTCTTTTGTATACATTGAGTAATTATTGGTAAAAGTAACACATCGGTCTGACTTTTTCAAATCCTTACTCGGGTATCTAATAAGTTAAAACATGAAGAGATAAATATTGAATTTCAAACTAGCGTTTCACTTAGCTAAATGTATTTCTTGGCTCTAGATTTTTCTTTTCACCTTAGCTTTCTGAATAGATAGGAAATAATGTTCAAAATCCACTATAACAAAAACCCACTTTTGAGAAATTTGAAGAATAATAAAGGGAAGAAGATAGTGTTAATACACTATCAAGAGGCATATATAATTCATATGCTGGAGCTCTGTTATTCCAGTATGTTCGAGATGCATCTATAAGACTGAAACAGATTTATAGCAAACCCCTCCCTGTGTCTTATGTAATAGACCCTATGGACATAGTCCGATGGAGACTCTCTTTCTTTTGAATTTTCTGTTTAAAAAATTTTGTAATGCTGAAGCTTCAGTGCAGCTTGAACACAGTTAGTCTATTAATAAAATATTTCTGCATTTTCCCAGACAGCTCCTAGTTATTGTTAAGTCATGCCAGTGCAGTAGTTCTAGAAAATACATTTTGACATGCTCTATCCAACTAGAATTCATTGATTCCCAGAAATATTTAATACAATTATGATTCTAATCCAAGTGATGAAAAACCACCCTCAAATTCCATACCCCTTAGAGTCGGAGTTATTTAGAACTAGGAGGCCCTTCAAAATTTGCAGGAATAAATCTGATGCATAAAAAAAAAAAAAAAAAGAAGAAAAGAGGAAGGGTTGCATTCTTCTTCAGGGAAGTGTTATATTATTAAATAGATTCATGAAACATACTTCCCAATGACTTAAGGATTTCACTAATAACAATGAACATATCCTGAGAAGAATGAACAGAGAACCATCAAGGCAATTATAAATCATAATAATAGTTGCATTAAAAAATTGAGAACATTGTCTGGAAATGGCACGCTCTCCAGGAACGCCTTCCCCACTCAGTTTCCGAGAAGAGACTCTCTGTTAGTTACGGTAGAGTTCCAGGGTGGTAAAGACGCTATGAAGATGATGCTGGCTTATGCTGTTGTGGAATGTGAATGACAGGGTTAGCTATGCCTCTGTTTGGAAAATGCTTTTCAGCATTGCTGGAATCAGACCAAAAGAGAAGATACCTGTTTTGCAGTAGGGTTTTTTTTTTTTAATCTTAGCTAATAGTTCTTGGTTGTTCAAGGAAAGTCACACAGCCACAAAACGGCAGGCTAATAATGGCAGACTAATAATTCCATGGCTATTAAAATATGAAAGTAATATCAGGGGGAATTAAAATTGGTTTGATTGTCATTATTAAAAGTAAATAAATTCAACACTTGATCCCAGTTTTTGTTAATGAAGGAATCATAAAGAGAAAGAGAATACTATGTATGGCTACTAAATTTGAAGTGTTTATCCTTTTTCTCCTTTTTTGGCCATACAAGTGAAATTAAACATATAAAACAGTATTAAGCCTCACTATAACTAACTCGTCATCATGTAGAAGTGATGGCTTAGTGGTACATGATACCTTCTTTCTTTAGCCATGGAACGGTCGTCAGCACGTGTGCCCATCCCAGCTTCTTGCCTTTTCACATGATACCTTGTAGTTTTGAACTAAACTTTCAAATGCATAGAAAAAACGCAATACATCTACCATGAAATTGTAAGTAAATGACAATCAAAATCATCTCTGGATGGTTGGAATCAATAAACCATTTTATTTTTGAACTCACGAATGCATACCCATCTTTCAGAGCACAATCTCAAATTATAAATGTAATAGACAGCATATCACTTTTCTCATGAGTTGATATCAAATCCTTAATAGATAAAAACCTCATAAATTTTAAAATATCAGAGTAGAAAGGGTCAAATTCAGGCAATTAAAATAATTTACGAGACTTACTGTAAATTAACTTTGTTTTATCAAACCTGACTGAAATATGTATATAAAACTTAGGCTACCTAATTTTCTTCTACTTTTATTTTTTTTAAATAAACACGTAACTGGGATATATTTTAACACATTAGTGAAGTGATGCCCTGAATGAAAGTTCTCATTTTTTTTCAGTTTTAAAAATAATCATCTATAGAGGAAACATAACTGAAGTTTATGATCACAATAAGTTACACTTCAGCAAAGGAACCAATTTCAGAAGAAAGGGTGGGGGCCTGGAGGAATAGTCTTAGTAAAATAGAAACCAAGTTGATCTCCTCAAGAATGTTCACTTAAATATTGTTCTAGAACCTAAGAAGGGAGAGTGTAAATCAGCATCTTCATGGGGCTGTATTAATTTTCTCAGTTAAAAATATATGTGTTTGGTACCAGCGATGCCGGTGACGTGCCTAGAACTGGTCAGAGGCCTAGGTGAGCACAGACCTGGCCCGCAAGGGTGATGAAAAAGGAAAGGATCCGTTGTCCCAAACAGAAAGCTGTTCTGAATGTATCCATGTTCACTCGTTATGATCTCATTTAAGCAGGTAGGGAAGCGAAGCACTAATGGGTTAAAATATAGATACCTGAAAGGAGGCAAGTGGCTCATAAATTAATTGAAGGTCAAGATGAATACAGAACAATAATGTGGCAGTGAGGTACATAGTGTGGAATAGCTTTAGGAGAAAAACATATTTGGAAAACGAGAAAACACAGGTAACATGTTATCCAACCATGTAGTGAAATATCAATTCGTTTTCCCTCTTTGAAGTTGGTCAAATTTGACATGAAGTTGAATATAAAACTCCACTGGCATCTCAATATTTTGCTCATTTATTATATATAGACAGGCCACATCGGTCTTTAAAACCACACTACTGTATGTTGATTATGATAGATTTTACATTCTAAAGGACAATTTTGGTGATGAAAAAATAATTTCAGTTTTCTGTTTAAGTCAAGATACAGAATTTGAAATTAGACATGGGGAGCCTCATAATATAGGGGACATGCACTTCCTCCTTGAACTTGAATACACATCCAAAGCCATCTGTGAAGACAATCAGAACCATATTTATTCTGATAGAAAAAAAGAGCAAAAATATTTTGAAATAATCAATGGCTGTGCAATAACATAAAGAAATTGAATAGATTTGTCAGCATGTCAGTCAGAAATGAATTACAATTGTGGTGTAGAAATGAAGGTAAAAGGAATTTCTCTGGGAAAAGTGGCATGTGAAATAAAAGCATTAGTTTGACATACAGTTTGCAGAAACTCTCTTTGTGGAGATTAAAGTTTATGCTTGTTGACAGTACAACAGGAACATGTCACCCAATGTAAAAATGATCATGTCATAACCACGTCTTAGTTGATGGCTTGATTTTACATGCAGGGAGAGACATTAGATAGAATTCAACATGCATTTCCATCAACTTACAAGAACCAGAGTAGGTGCCTCCATGCATAGATGCAATTATTTGAGACCAAAACATTTTCTGCCATGAGGTATTTTATGCCACGGCACCACAAGGCCTTGTCCTGTTGCTCTTACATTAGACTGACTTTAGGAAAAATGAAGAGAAATGGAATTATCTATATTTTATTTATAGATATCATTTGTACCCAGTTATGGAGTCTGACATAGCTTTCCAAGATTCTCACAAAATTGAGGCCCACTGGAAAAAAAAGTAGTTATTATAGTAGTAATAGAATCAGTGGGACTGGGGTTTATACTGCATTTATTTGCCACGTTTGTGAAGAACATTTTTGATATTTTGCCTTCAACTCCATAACATTTATAGGACAGCAGTATATTGATCAACTGTATTTTAAAGAAGAAGGAATGAAATTTAGAAAGGCGAAATATGCAAATAAGTCCATACCCAGTGAAAAGCAGCTGAGAAACAGGATCATATTTCAAGACCAGGCTGGACCTCAAGAAGAGAGGTCCAAACCATTGGGTTCCAAAGATGTCACAAGCCCAGGTGTGCCTCAGGATGTCATTTACAATATTAAGTCACTTCCCTTGGATGGGTGCTATGTTTTGCAAAAATTTGCAGAAGGGGATTATAAATTATCTAATTAAAATCTAAAGTTTAATCATCAAAGCAATGCAGATTTATTAATTTGTATACCTTTCTCTTGCTCTATAATTTGCCAATCATGTGCATCACATTTGGTGGAACTATCTTATCAATCTTAGGAGGGGGTAAAACAGTTTGCTGCGATCTAAATTCTAGAAATATACCCAATACAAACGAAATCATGATCTCAAAAAATACCTGCACTGTTGTGTTTTATTGCAGCATTATTCACCATAAGAAGAGAGAGAAACAAATGAAGTGTCCATCCAAAAATGAATGGAAAAGAAAATGTGGTATTTATAATTAAAGGACTGTTACTCAGACTAAAAAAAAGTAGGAAATTTTGCCACTTGCAGCAACGTGCATGAACTTGGAGGACATGCTATGTAAAATAAGCTGGTCACAAAAAAAGACAGCCACTGCATGATTATACCTGCCTGAGTTACCTAAAATAGTCAAACTCATCAGACTAGAAGCAGACAATACAAAAGCAGTAGCCAGGGGCTGGAGGGTGAAGGAGATAGGGATTTGTTGTTGAATAGGTATAAGGTTTCAGTTATCCCAGATGAGTAAATTCTAGAGATCTGCTGTACAACATAGTGTCTGCAGTTAGCAGTATGGCATTTTGCTCTTTGAAATTTGTTGACATAGTAGAGTTCATGTTTTGTGTTCTTACTATTAAAAAAAACTAATTAAAAAAAAACAGGACACAGGAATCTTTAGGAATTGTTCGCTGTGCCTACTAGTTTGATTGTGGTGATGCTATCATGGATGTTTGCGTATGTGCAGACTCATCAAAGTGTGCACATTAAGTATGCGTGGGGCAGTTCTTTGTACATTAATTACACCTCACTCAAAGTTCTTAAAAATGGTGGTAGCTTTAAGTGAGTGGAGGTGACTGGCTGAGAAAGGGCATGAGGGACCCTACCGGGAGGATGGAAATGCTGTGTATCATGATTGGCACACAGGTCACTGAGTGTATATATTTTGTAAAATTGAGTGGCATTCTTAAGATCATTCATTCACTCTGAGTAAATTACACCTCAATAAAAAGTAGCCGGGTGCTTTGAAGAAAATAATAATGACTTATTAATAGTTACTTTTATTTATTCATTATAATTTGTCTTCCTTCCTCTAATTCTCTTAACATTTCACAACACAACCCCATCTACTATGTAATTTTATCCTGTGATTTAAAAAAGCATGGCTCTTACCTCTCTGTTTATGAAAGCAACTGTGTATGAGGAGGCAGAGAAATCACCATATCGTACAGGCATAGCCAAACTAGAGATCAAATGATAACTTCTAGATCTCTGCCTTGCACTTTAATCTACACTTAATCTGCTAAAATGAATATGTCTTGGGCATAAATAAATGGTAGCAGTAATACAGTCATGTTCTTTCTGTCTGACTCAAACCATGCTTTTTCTTAGTTCAAACCTTCAGAACTGTTGGAAAAGTTTAATTTCATTTATATTCTGCTCAAGGTATGAACATTAATTTAATGACTGAAAAGGTTTTGTTGAGTAAAAGTATGCAAAAATCCTTCAGCTAAGCTACTGAAGGATTCCAGCAACAAACTTCAGTGGATTAGTGGTGACAAATAATTGATTTTTTTCCCCCGTTTAGGTAGAATACAATTATTTCCAGTTTTCTGAATCAAAACAGCGTGTATGTAAAACTTTCATGTGGTTTTTGTTTTGCTTGTGTTTTTGTTATAGTTTTCTATTTAAATTCTTTTTTAAATTAAATTTATTGGGGGGACATTGGTTAATAAAATTATGAAGTTTTCAGGTATACAGAATTTTCCCTAATGGAAGGAGCCTTGATTTGGGGTGGTGAACACACATTACAGTGAACAGATTAATGTGTGGTGGAATTGTGCACTTGAGACCTGTATAATTTTGTTAACCACTATTACCCCAATAACTCCAACACAAAAATAAAAATTAAGTAATTAATTAAAAAGAAAAAAGAAATGCAACCTCTTGGAAATTCTGGAGCTGTCCTAGGTATGCATTTTCCAGTGAAGTTCTTGAATGTATATTCTGATACACAGGAGAGAAAGCTCATAAATGTCAGTTCTTGCAGTATAAAATATATAATACCCATACACAAGGATCAGGATATATAAATGTGATATTTGTTCATACAAAAAAAAAATGTTAACTTCAGGATGTTGATCAAAGATGTTAGGTTACAATTTTTTAGAAAAATATATACATTTCACTAGCTATTTGTTGCATATATAATAATTTAAACTATATCTTAGAGTCATTTTCTAGTTGAGATGTGTTGACTTGAAACAATTTAAATGATTGTCTTGTTTCTATATGTCGTTTTTTTTTTTTAGTTTTTAAAACGAATGTGTTGCGTATTTTATGTGAATTAGGAAGTCTGCTAAGCACATGTGTTATCTCATGTAATATAAGAACATTGACATTTTAAATAGTGGCCACTTACTGCAAGTTAAAGAGCTGGGAACCTGAAGGAACAGGATTTATACCTAAGCAGTTTGGTCCCAGAGCCCTCGATCTGAAGTATTATTTTATACTGTCCTCTAGGCAGAAAACTTATACATCAATAGAAAAATGGGAGACATTCTCTGGGGTGATTTTCTAACATCATTTCTTTTTTTAAGAGGAGGGAAAATGACCAGTCACAGCATTTCACTCTGACTCGTAAAGCACCACAGACCACCGATGCCTTTCTGGTCAGGATTTGTTTTAATATGTGTGTGTAATAGAAGACACAAACTTAAATGCTGACCATAGCCTGGGAAGCAACTAATTGGAGTAAATCAGGTCAGGGCACACATGTATGAAAAAGTGTTGCTATGGAGACGTGGTGATCACCTGTAGGGCGCAGGTCCTTAGTCACGTTAGTTCATTCAAAGACAGGCAATGAACACCTGGTTCACAATGGAAGGGGTTGTTGGCTTACATATTGTAAGTCCAGAGGTAGTGTGGCATTGTGAATGGATTTATTTTAATGACTCTTTCTCTGTCTCCCTGAAATTCCCTTGGCTTTGTCTTCCTTTGTGCAGGGCTTTATCTGCAAGGTGGCTGTAGCATGACAAGCCTCACAGTCATGATTAATAGTATCCAGAAGGAAGCAGAGGAGTGCTTTGGGAAGTTTCTCAAAAGATTTAGGAAGAAGGAACTTTTGCAGAAGCCCCAGAAAATATCTTATACCATTTCATAGCCCCTATCAGTCACATATCCTTGAAAAAAACAGATTTCTGATAAGAAGGAAAATTCTGAAATTGAAGGAGTCATTTTCCCTGGAGACTTAAGAGGCCATGTGCAGATGTGTATGTGAACAAACAGTTCTGTGAGGACAGGGATAGGAAGGACTGGAGGCCAGTCAATGGTGTCTTCTATACCCATGCTTAGCGCCAGCCATTTATTGATCTTAGGGACTCAGGGGTCAGATATTCTGGTTTTCTTTTCCAAGAAAACCTATACATTTCAATGATTATGATAATGGCTTTTGTATATAAAAATAACTACACAGCCATACAAACGGCATCTTCTGATCAAATAGAGTCTTCAAGGCTAGGGCAATATTTGCTGTAGATTGTGGTCTACATTTGGGTGGTATTAAACCTGGCATTTTTGACAACTGGAAGGCTGTGAAGAGGAATAGAGTGTCCTGTTTGGTCCATGGGATTGCAAACAGAGGGAGTCTCAGTAAGTCAGGAAATGCGGCTGAGATCAATACCAGGAGGGAAACAGTCAGAAAAACTAGGAGTGATGTAACAGGGCAAACTGACAACATCAACAGCACTGGTTTTCTATAGGACGCTTTTAAACGGGCTGCTTTTTCCACATGGAAAGCACCACTCTGAACATTTAATCCAGAGAAAGTTCCGTAGGAGCTGAATTCAATTCTTATGTCAACAGTCATTATCCCAAGGCAGTTTAACAATTCTCTGTTCCAATGACCTTACGATTACCACTGATGTTACTCCTCTCCTTCTATCGGTTTTGAGCTCCTACTCCCTGTCAGACGCTGTCCTAAGTTTAACTCGTATTAAACCCATAAATCCTGTGGGATGATTTTTCTTATTTGACAGATGACAGTACATTAGTTCAGAAAAGTCAAATGACTGTCTAAGGTCAGAGACCTAGAAAGTATAACAGGGCCAGAAGGTAGTTCCAAATCTACTGGACTTCAAAACATGGATCTTTTATTACAAGCTCTTGTCCCTTCATTGCCCCTATTCCCACATCAACGGTAGTGCAGGAAATGAGCATAATCCCAACCTACGATTTGAGAAGAACTAATGTTATTGGCAAAAAGCATGAAATACAACTTCTAGGAGGGGGGCGGATATATCCTATAAAGCATTTTAAGCAAAAATAAACCATTTTTTTAACTTTGACATATATGTCATGCATGAATATCTGCTTTTTATCTTCCTTGTCTTTTTTCTCCATCTTTTCTTTGCCTTGATTAATCTCCTCAGGGGTTAGCATCTTAACCATGTTTTTCGAGATATTTGTTGAAGGTCCAATACTCTAGACTAAATTATGATTTTCTCATCCTTATTTATATATTTCTGACATCATCACTTCTTTTTGCCTGCACATGTTGGACATCTACCTACCTGCCTTTTTCCTTCCTACCTTCAAATTAAGATATAAATGGCAAATTTAAGAAAAAGTAGCCAGAACATTCTCTTCATTCCAGTGAACTTGGGTTACTACTGAAATGTAGATGAAATGCCTGGACGTGGTGTGTGGTTTGTTTGTTTGTTTTTATATTGATTCCCATGTAGCATTTGGTTAATATCTTAGTTACAGCATGTGAATCAGTCTGCTTTCTTTTTCACTTTCTGTGTATTTGGTGTTTATGTGGGGAGGACCTCATTCTTGTGAGCCCTCCTCGAAATTAGAACATGTCTCCCTCCTCTGCACATCTTTTCAACACTCAGTACAGTGTCTTGTCCTTTGTAGGTGCTGAACAAATATTTGCAGAATGGTTGGATTGGTCTTATTTCAATATACGTGAGTTGACTGTTAAAAATTAAAAATATTAACCAGCTGATAGCATCCCACATATTTTCTGAAGTCTTTTCTGAAAACATACACCTTCCCTTGTTCCTTTTGGTGGTGAAACAATAGGATGGAAACTATGAGTCATTTTTGATGTGGAAAAGCAAGCTTCACCCTGCAAGGAAGCTATCCAGAGAATCTGTAATGAGAACAGAATAAAGCGCCTTCCTGCGTTCACAGCACCATGGCTCTTGATGACTTTGGGTTCCTTCCCTATCAAGTACAAACAAGTCTGTGTCTTTAAAAAATAAAGCTCATCTTTTATATGAGACAGTTTATAGTTTATCAAAAAGCTGCATTAAGGTGTTTAATAAATCATGCTGCATACAACCCAAGGACAAGAAAGCACAACTGTCTGAAATAAGATACGTTAGAAATACAGGAAAAACCTAGATTCTTAGTATGGCCCTTGGTGTCCTTAGAAATTAATCAGAAAATATTAATTGTCCACCAAGTTTAAAGTAGTAAAGGAATAAAACAACACAATGGACCTAGTCTTTTCTGAGTGAATGAACATAGTCTGGGTGCTAAGATGTGACAGGCAAATCATATAATCTTAATAGAGGACCAGTTTTCATGTTCCCGTTATGGTTTAGTAGGAAAGAAATCAACGCTTCCAACTACAAAAGCTAGTTTATCTGTCTGAAGGCAAAGGCTGTTCCTGGTAGGGGAAATATCAAATCAGCAGAGATGAACCCCAGCTGTGACCGCTTCTGCAGACGGCTCCTCCAGGGGTACCACTCCCCGTGCCACCCTGGCAGGACTTCCAGACAAGCCTAAACACCATTTCGGAGGCAGGTTCCCTGGTAGTGCAGGGCCAGAGGGCTGCCTACTCCTGACCTAATCCCTGTCATTGATTCATCGATGAGGCCAGATGTTAGAGTTTCTATAGAAGCTGAAAGCTGTCATTCACATGACCCCTCTGCCCCTGACTAGGTCTGGATGGACCCAAGCATGTTGTACACTTGCTTTTCCAACTGTCAGTAAGGAGCCAATGAGAAAATCAGCAGTTAGGTGGACTTAAGTCAACAAGGAAAGAGAAGTCTGGCCACAGCCGCTTCGTTGAGAGCACTTGGTGTCACGAGAGAGCAAGGCTGCCAGGGAGCGAAGGTTGCCAGTGGCTAGATGGAGTTCCCCGAACAACGCACTCCTGTTTTTATCTTTTGCGGAGAGAACATTTCTTCAGTCTCTCTTCAGACGGAGATACAGAGCCACTTCTTTGATTTAGGAGACTCTTACGCTTTCAGCTGCCACATGCCAGTATGTGTGTGTGTGTGTGTCTGTGTGTGTGCGCACACGCTTAAATAAGCGTTTGAAGTGGACCTTGTGGACTACTCTAAGGAACAACCTCAATATGAAAGAATTTGTTCTGGCTTTGGGGTTAAACAGAGCAGCCCCAGATAATATACTGATGAGTGCCGTGATTAGAAACAACCAACCCCTAAGAACATTAGTCACCCACCTATGTAAAATGGGAATAATAACATCTCTGTCTCCATTTTGTCACCAGTTGCTACAGTACCTGGCACAGAATAGAAGCTCAATAAATACTGGTTCCCTCGCTTTCTTTCAAAAACAAATAAACAAACAAAAAGCTTCTAATAATCACGCAGTGCCCTGCCTACAATTCTGCATCTCTCTGGTCCTCTGGAGGTATGAGTTATACCTATCAGTTTAGATCTGTTCAGACTCCAGGTCTCAGGCTGTTCCCGGAAATATATAAGGAGCCACAGGTTGTATTTATTAGCTGACATCAAATCAACAAGACTACTGTCTCCCCGCTGACTTTCTAACCAGTAGGTAGGTTGTTTCTTCTTCTCATGATGAAGACACAGCCCAGCCTCTTACCTGTCTTCTTTCTCTATTCCTACCTTTCTCTTGCTTCTCTTCTTCAGTGCTAATATTTTAATATGTCATCAAACAGGCATTTTTGAAGGTGCAATCCTCCCTGCGACTGAAATAGGATCCCGCAATCTTTACTATGCATTTTCCATATCTTTGCTCTAATTGCTCTGAAATCTTGTCTAGTGTCCAGCAGGTCATGACTCCCTGATGACTGCTAGCAGGTATATTCATCTTTGTATTCACTGTACCTAGAACACTGCCTGTTAACAGGCTATCAACACATATGTTAGAAAGGAATGGGAATATTGGACTAAAAGGTAAGAAACATATTAATTCTAGGTATATTTAAAACACAAACGGTGCTAACTCCATACTGAAGAACATTTGAAAAACTAGCCAGATCTAGAAGGCAAAACCTTTTGACACATGGAAATACTGTTATTTTCTACAAATATATGTAGAGCAGAAGTATGGTGAGCAGGTATGAGAGGTGTATAAGCAGAAATCAAACTACTGGATGTTCAGATATTTATACCTGTGTGAACCAGGGGAATAAGTTCATTATGTCCCGCTATAATCAAGTAGATAGTTATAAAATATATTGACTAGCTTTAGACTTGTGGAAAATACAACTTACTTGAAACTGAGATCTTGGATCAAAATGCAAAATTTATTGATGTATAGCTTTGACTGGGACAGTTCATCAAAGAGTCTTCATAGCTCTGCCCCTCAGCTCAAAAGCACTCTTTAAGCCCTTGGGACAAATTTGTTCATCTTTAGTTAGAAGACCTATATCATCTGCCAAAGCAAGATTTCCTAGGTTTACTGCTAAATATAACCTTAGTTTGGGTAATTTGCTATAATCAATTTTGAAGAACATTTAAACTCAATTTAATGTTTATTTTCTTTGCCAGTTCTTGGCGCCGGCATATATGATGACTCTCATTCAAACGAGAAGATTACACACCTATTAAATATGTACATGCAAGTGAAATCACAGTACATCATATAAGTACAGATTTAACTCTGGAAGATGTATTGCTTTCACAGATGCATTTATTCATTTGCTGAGGGTTGTTTTAAAGTATGCATGTATTAAATATAACATTTAGAGAGCTTCACTTTGAAAATTCCTTAATTTCCTAACAAAATAGTGCAATTATGAAAATTTTACTAATCTGGTATTTACCATTGCTGGTACATTTTGCACTCAGCTTTGATATTTGTAGTAGCTTTATGAGGGCCATATTTATTTATGAAAGTGTTCACCGGTTGTGTGTTTACTGATATAGAACTGTAATTATTTTTATGTTTGCCAATAGTCTTATAGTTAGTAAAATTGACAGAGGTAACTTCCTGCCAAAAAATAGAAATACCAGATGGAAAGGGCTTCTTTGCAAAGTACTTGTCATTGAGAAAGAGATGTTAGGACAGAGATTCAAAGGCGAGGCTGAGGCCACCTCCTTTGGAATGGATGAGGGTCAGGAGCCCTAGGCAGCTGGGCTCAGAAGTAAATGGCCAAAGTGGAAATGGGAGAGAGGGGAAGCAATTCAGTCTCCAAAGCTCATATTTAAGAATTGGGGTGGATAGGAGTCATATCTGTTTGTATGAGAGTCAAATGAGGGCATCAAAAGCAAACCAGGGACAGAGAGAAGAATCGGTCAGGAATTTATACCGGGAGACAGGACAAGATATAAATAGAGAGCCACATGGCTGCAAACTGGAAGACAGAAGGATGGCAACTATGGGTGAGTGGGGGGTTTGTAGTTCTATTTTAATTAGGGATTAAAAATTAAATTATCAATGAATATTTAACAAGTAGGAAGTGTGCCTGAAAATGCCCATTTCTGACTTCTTTTCATAAATCACAAGTTCTGTTTTTAGGAATTAGATTTACTAGGGTGACATTTATTAACATAATTACATACGTTTCAGTTATATATTTCTATAGGTTTCGGGTATAATATTCTCTAATCCATCATCTGTATGTTGTATTGTGTGTTCACCACCCCAAGTCAAGTCTCCTTCTATCACCATCTACCACCCCCATACCCTCCTGTACCTCCCTCTGCTCCCCTTTTCCTCTGGCGATCACTGTACTGTTGTTTGTGTCTCTGAGTATTTGTTTGTTTGTTTGTTTAATCCCTTTACCTTATTCTTCCTCCCCTCTGGCAGCTGTCATCCTGCTCTCTTATCTATGAATCCGTTTCTATTTTTCTTGCTAGTTCCATTTGTTCATTAGATTCCACATGTGAGTGAAATCACGTGGTCCTTGTCTTTCTCTGCCTGGCTTATTGCACTTAGCATACCCTCCAGGTCCATCCATGCTGTCGCCAAGGGTGAGATTTCCTTCTTTATGTTGATGCCAGAGCTTTCTGCAGCTTCTACACGAGCAGCTGCTGAATTTGAGTGTTTCTTACCTCGTGGGGTTCCTTTTACAACTCTTATTCTGGTCTTGTTATTAACAGCGTTCTTCCATTCTTCCTTATTTTCCAGTGGTTCTGGCTGGAAAGACAACTTTATCACTTTTCTCTAAGTGGGCCTATACACTCTTGCGACCCCCACCATGTCTTGTCTCTCCCACCCTTTTACAGACAACCTACTTGAAATATTAGTGTTAAATGCCTTGCTGGTGGGAGTGTGTGAAGTAGGAGTCATAAATGGGCAACTTATTGAAAGACACAACCATTTTGATGACCAGCACATTGCACGCTCAGAGGAGCAGACTGAGCTTTCGAATTAAAGGAGCAGCGAGAATACAGACCTGATTCTGCTCTCCTGCAGTTTTGAAGATCGGATGGACGGAACGGGGGGCCGTAGGCCACGTCTGGCCTGCACGCCTTTGTTGTTGGACTTACGCAGCCTGCAATCTTCCGAATTTATTTAAATAGGGAGAGTTTACACTTAACAACTGATTTCTAGCTTCCTTTGAAAATCCGGAAGATCTGGCAAACGTGGGCCCATATTCTCAAAATGGCAGCGGAGCACAGGGCTTGCTAGAGCCTGTCCGCCCGTGGATGGGACACACTCTCTCACCATGAACCGCAGTGGGAGCCAGACGATTCCTTCATTGACTGTACCTGCCGGTTTGCAGCAGGTCTCTGTTTTTGTCACCTGAGGGGAGGCAGGTATCAACGCCTATCACCCTCGGACTCAAAAGAATTGGGGAAAACCTGACTGAGATGGAGGGGGGAAACCGCAGGGAAACAAGGCCACCGGGGCTGGCCCTCCCACACGTGCAAAGGAACACTCGCTGTCTCTGGAGAGTAGAAACGACCCATTCATCACCAAGACAGAGTCGTAATAATAGAATCACTTCAAAATGACTATTGCTTTTCTCGATTGGCTCTGTTATCGTGCTGAAACATGAACATTGCCTTGTCTCTTACAGCAATGTTCTGGGGTCAATTGTAGTGTTACCCTCATACAGATCAGAGGTTCTGTTTCTGATGCCAGAGCCAACTGCAAAACCCGAGCTCATCATGCATAGAGGAGTTTCTACGCTATGGAAAATGCTGGAATGATCCACACAGCCTGGGATTTCTTTAGTATGAACTCTTTCTTTTTCTTAAGTAGAAACGAGGTAAAATATTCTCTCCAATCCTCTGAGCAGTCCCACTGACCTGCAGCACTGTATAGTAGGACTGCACTAAGCACCCAATTAAGTACAGTTTCAATCTCAGGCTTTTAGTCAAGTATTTTCTATTATCCTCTTTATGAATCCATTAATTTACATGTTAAACTTAATGTTTACATAGACCTTGACCTTAATATTTCTGTTGTTTACAAAGAAAAACAAGAAATGATTAATTTTGCCTTTTAGGTGAGTAAGTCTCAAACATTGTTGCACGTAGGACCACCTGGATGTCTTGTTAAAAATACAGATGCCTAGGATTTGCCCCAGATCAACACAGCCACAAACTATACAGGTGAGGCCCAGGCACCTTTAATTCTCAAAGAATACCTGCTGATTCTGACACGCGTAGAAGTCTGAGCATCTCTGTCCTAAGTTTACTATGTAACATCAGGATTTAATAGGAGATATTGAATTGAGTTTCATTAGCAGTGTGGGATACTGATTGCTATTTGTGGCACACGACTATAACTTTATGAGGGAGAAGGCATGCTATGTCTCTCTGTAGTGTTCATATAGAGGTCTTGTTTATATTCCTTTCTTTAAAAGTCAGAAATATACACTATGGGCCCTGACTAGTGTGGCTCAGTTGGTTGCGTGTCATCGCACAAAGTGAAAGGTCACTGGTTCAACTCCCAGTTGGGGTACATACTGGGGTTGCAGATTTGGTCCCTTGGGGCACGTATGAGAGGCTGCCAATCCAAGTTTCTCCTCACATCAATGTTTCTCTCCCTCTCTTCCACCCTCCCTTCCGCTCTCTCTAAAAAAAAATAACATTTAACTAAAAATAGAGATATACGTATGGATACCTTTTCAATAGTTGTTAACTTTTCATAAATGATTAGATTAAGCCATTGCAAATAATATCTCAACAAATTTAATGTATAATACAATGGCAGCAAATTTGAATTATATTTATACAGGTACAACCACAAGATATATAATTTTATATAAAGCAAGAGAGTTGAATGTGTTCTGGTACCTAGGGAAAGTCTAATATCTGAAACTGCAGCTCCTGGGAGGGGTAGATACACCACAAAGCAAAAAACCTTTTATCTTTCTGTAGGAATTTTGACACTACATTCAAGAGATCCCTTTGTAAACATCCTCCAAGATAAGTTAGCAATTCCAGATGAGACTTGAATACTCCTAACAGCACCACAGAAGAGAAGGTGGTAATTTGCCTCTCCTTTCTGCTGTGGAATAAAGAACTTAAATCAATCCACTCAAGCGTGTGAGGAGGGGAAAATGTAGTTTCACAAGTAAAAATAATCGAGCTATTATACTGTCTGGTACCACCACAACACAGAAAACAAATTTCTGTTTGTTTTCAAACTGAAGTATTGCACAAGAGAGATTCTCCCAATCTCCTCTCTCCCTGCACACACATGCACAACGTACACACAAACACAAAATGGTCACCCACAAAATTTCCATTGCAATTACTGTACAAATTCACTTTCCAGAAGAATTTTTAAAGCAAATGCACCCAGAAAACTGGCAGAAGCTCGACTCTGACTCAGCCGCATCCCCATTCAAGAGGCCCAAGACTCCAAGAATTCTTTCTTGCATCTATGGTGAACTTGAATTATTACAGCGGAGTGCAAGTAGTATTTTCTAGGCACCTTGTAATGTATATTCTGAGTGGGAAAGATGGAAAAGGTCATTATTCAGAACAATTTAATCCTAGATGATGGATCAAAGGAATTGCTGCTGAGCAATTGCTCTTTCTCAGCAAGATGGGCAGCATTTGGAATATGGGTTGACAAGAAGATCCAAAGTGACATTTGTGTCCTGCCAATGCCGCCATCATCACGCGGTGTTCCTTTCTCGTTTTCTTATAGTGGTCATGGAGCTTGAGCACAAAGAATAAATGACTTGAGAGAAATAAAAAAATACGTTGTCACAGTACCAAAGCTAAGACAGGATGCACAAGACAAATATTAATGTATCCATTGTGTTGGTGCAGTGAGAGATTTACAATGTCACATGACCAGGAGTTTGAAGACCACATGGCTGAAGAAGATACCAAGAAAAAGTATATCATTTTGTTGAAGAAGAGACCTCATCCAAGCTGAACTTCAGTCCCCGTTGTCCGTGCCGAACAAGTTTAGGTCAGCAGTCAGCTAGAAGTGATGGTTCAGTCCCCTGCTGGGCTGATGCACCAACCATTTGTGCCAAATTAGGGCATTGAGATTGACATGGTAGATGCGCCTTTAGGCAAAGACCTCAAAACCCCATCTATGCTGTTTATTTCAAAGATCTCACTGCCGTTTTTTAAAAGAGCAGGCCTATTATTCTGAGGCACCCTGGGGGTACCAAGTGAGAAATCAAGGCTGATAGCCCTAGCAATGCTCACATCATGCCAGTGACCGGTAATATGCAGCGTCACTGCCACCATCGCCACTGTCGTAGCATGCTTAAGTTAAAAAAAAAAAAAAATCATCAAAAGCAAGCAGATAGGAAAATAAGAGAATACGCCCTCTTAGCTGTGGCCATAACATGACCCCAAGTCAAATCAAACATAAAACTATTCATATGGCTTTTCAGTATCATTTTATTATCTTTATACAACCCAACTTGTTAACCAGGCTGCACTTAGGGGGGGGAAGAAAAGGAAAAACTTGAAAGGACTAAGTGTGCCCACTGCTTGCCTGGTTCTCCTCTATTGAGGTAGAGAGCAGCGAACACATGTCTGAACCCAAGCGGGGCTTTGAGGTGCAGTGGCACTTACAGGACCTGGCTAATAACGGCCATGGCTGTTCATGACATCTCTTTGGCTCGCTTCAGCATGACCTTGTCAAAGTTAAAAGCTCATAAAATTCCTATTTATTTTTTATGGCATTACAATTCTGCATAACAGTGCTTAAAACAAAACACAGTATAATTATACTGTCAATCAAGCGGCGAAGAAAGGCATTTTCCACCAGCCTCATACCTAGCAAACTGTAAATAATTTATAAAACCAGAAGTCATTACTAAGTGGCAGCGTTCGGGGGCTAGTTAAGGCCTCGTCACTGCACCGTGGTTTAAGAGCGCGGGGCACGAAACCTACTTGTTTACTTTCATCCCGTGAGTGGAAAAATAAATGTTGTTGGTGCTTGTCGTCTTTCTGTGCGGGCTCTAATAAAAATATCAAATTGTCAATAGAAATTTGAACAGGTGTAGAGTGAGAGTCATAATGATGTTTTATTCATATGCACTTCCAGCCCATTTAACTTCACCCAACAAACAACAAAAAATATTTTCTTCATTACCTCCAATTAATGTAAATGTCAAATGTGTTGAATATATTATCACCCTGATAATTTGTTGTGTTGATTGATTTGTGGGATGTTTTGGATTAAAGTAACAATTTTTCTTACTTGCCTCACAGTTGCATGTTGTTATCCCGCACCTCTGGGTTATGTAAATAACAAATTTGTTTCCATTAGGTCTAATGCTAATTCTGGTAAACAAGATTTTCGAAGTGTCGGTGATTTCTGAGATGTCCAGCTTGTTCTTTACTTTTACTTATTTTATTCATTGTTAACTAGAATGTGTCAGCTCTGGAAAAAAATATGTATCTATACCTCCTTCACGCTAATGACCAGATAACCCTTTGCAAACCCTTTGTACGTATAAGACAGTAGCAGAATAAAATCCCAATAATGAAATTCTGGCTTCCACATCCCATTTTTTTTTCTCTAGACTCTGTTGAAAGTGAAAGTCTAGGACTTGTCTCTCATAATACTCGCTCAGAATAATCAAGATATATTATGAGCCATTTCTTTTCTGTAATAGCTTTCTCTCATGCCTCTGTCCATTATTTAATCTTCTTATTAAATACTTTCAGGATGAAAAACTTGTGGTCAGTTTTCAAAAGCAGGAGTTAATGATATGTTTAATAGATTTTATAATATAATGGAGAAATATATTTAATTTATATATCAATATATTTTATGTCCACACTTAAAGTTAGAGTTAAGTGGGAAATTTAGGTTATTTTCTTCATGATTCAGGAGAAAAAGTTAGCTTTTTTTTTTTTTTTTTATAACTATCCTCCATTATTCGATTACTTCAATTAACCTTTCTTTGTTATGTGGGAAATATAAAAGGGCTGGAGGGCCCTGAATATTTAGGAGCATAGCAATAAATCCTAACTCTCTCGTGTTTTAACCGTGCCGAGAAATTATCTGACCCCCCTATGCCTCGGTCTTCTAGTCTATGAAACAGGGATGGTGCTATTTATTATATAAGGCTCACGAAAATATTAAATATTTGTGAAACACCTAGTCCAGCGTATTAATCATAACAGATAGCAAACAATTCATTTGTATAGGTCTTCCTTTTGTCTTTTGTTTTTATTTTTCATGTGTAAATGCCATCTAAATAAAGGACACTGCATTCTACAGAAAGGTGATTTTCTAAAAAATTATTTTAACTGACTATATATGTAGCTGATATGGATTGAAGCCTAGTTCCTCAGGTGGGCAGCGAATGATTTTTTTTTTTTTTTGAGAGCCTAGCTTAATTTCTAATATGAGGTCTTATGTACCTTTAAACTCTGTTGACTCTTGATTGTCCAACGTATTTCCCATGGATTCAGTCCAAATACCCAGAGATATATCTAGACGGGGATGGCAGGAGTTTCCATGATGGTGCCGGAATCTTCAGAGCAATGAGCAAGGACTCCTCACTGCGATTGTTGTCCTATGTCTGTCATTCACCCGGGGTGCACATCGGTGGTCCATGCTGAGCCAGCCTACAGTTCCGTCTTCCTGGATTATTCGGGCTCAGGCCCTTTGTAGCCATGTTTATGCTGTTCTTTTATTGCAGTTGGCACCAGGGTCAGGCTCTTTCAGACCCCCATCAGCTCAGCCCGGTACACTGCCTTATGATTCCCGGTCTCCCTCCAGCTCTTCAGGGGTTCTGCCCAGAAAGTGAAGCACAGGTTCCCTCTGATAGCAGATCCCACAAACTTCCCAGGAACATCCCTCTTGTCCCCCCTCAACTGGAGGTCTGGCCCACAGAAGAGGAACAAAGCTCTCCTTCTTGGACATCCATCTGCATTCACTCAGCATCCTTGACTTCATTTCCTCCTTCTGCTGGGAAATGTAGCCACTGCCTCATATCAAGTCACGTCCTGAATGTGTTGCTCATGCCCTGCTTTTCATGCCAGGCTTCCAGCACCTGGGCTTTTGACACGCAAAAGCCAAGAGTTGCTTCTGAACTTTCTTCTCATCTGCTGAGGTGGAAGGTGGGCTTCCTGAGACCATTCTGTCATAGCCCTGATGTAAAATACCCAGCTGATGACTTGGGCGAATGGCCACATGATATGAGGAGATGCAGGGGAAACATACAGATCCAATCCGTCGTCGGCAGCCGTCCGTCTCGAGAGACGATGGTGTAGCTTCTTAAGAGTCTATCTGCACCGCCGAGAATGGCTGTGCAGTCCGACTCGGGAGTGACACGGTATCTGTCTCCTCCCGTGTTGAATCGACATCTTGCGATGACGCTGGAGTGTCCTCTCCAGTGAAGCTGAAGCTACAGAGCCTGGGCAGGGTGATATGGAGGGTCTGCTGTTGCCCATGCAGCAGACCCCCCCTCTCTTCGCAGCTGAAGGGTCCAAGGGAAAGACGGAGTCAATACAGCTTGGCCTCAGGTGCGCCGCAGGAGTTGCCGGTGTTGACTACAACGTCAAACCGCCTTAGGGACTCCGGCTCCGGATTTTCTGTCGGGGTTTACTCCCTTAGCCTTTCCCCTGAAGAGGTATGCCGCAAGGCAGCGGAGGTTTTTTGGAGTCAGAGTTTTCCTTCTCTGACAGATCCAATACTACCTAGTAATATAAAGCTTCAAAAATATCCCTACAACTAGAGATGTAAAAAGAAAAATTGCAAGAGTGAACAAATAATGGAATAGCAACATTCACTCTTTGGGAGCCTCTTATTCTAGGATCCATTCCTCATCCTGCCCTACCTCAGCCTGGAAGATGCAGGGCAGTAACCACACTGGGGTCCAGACTGAGAGGTCTAAGATGTGGGGAAGCAGAGAAGTCTGGAGGAAGAAGGAAATGGAAGAGGTGAGCAAATAAAAGGTAAAGACTTGAGAGAGGCATCTCTGTGCATCAGGGCAAAAAATTGCTCACTGAGGATGCAGACACTGCTTTCCTTGCCCAGGACACGTTGGAGACCTGGCATTGAGCCTCGCAGCATCACAAGGACAGATGACAACAAGCATCACTTGTTTTTGGCTAATACCACCCCATTTGAAGAATAAACTCTAAAATTGTAAGAAAGCTTCTGTGCTCCATTAAATAAAAGTAAACATCATTTGAATCATTTAAGTGCCCATTAGCCTTCAGAATTCATGCTGACATGCATATCCCAAGGCGTATTTATTGTGACCTTTTCCCTCTAAGACGCCCATTGAGCCCAAGTTTACAAGAAAGGCCGTAAAAATAGCAAAAGCCCACAGCTGAGCTGGCAGAAAACTCTCGCAGTGGGCACGGTGGCTTCCACGGCTGCTTTTTGTCGTCAGAGTGACTTACAGAAGTCTGGTCAAATTTTGTGTGTCACCGACTTTGTCAATCAGGAAAGCATTCTAACCACTTCGAGCCCTTGTGAGCAGCATACTTAAGCAATGTTCCTCCAAGGAATTCTGGAAATAGAGGACCAAGTCAAAACCCCTTTGTGAGCAGTGCAACACTGACGGGAACACCAGAGAGTGAAGAGGTTTGTCTCTGGTCCACATGCTGAGGTACGAGATGCACTAAGAAATTCAACTGCATCTTAACAACAATAACAACAACAACAAAAAAACTGCACACACACATACGTATGTGCATGCATACATACCTACGAATACACACATTTAATAACGGCTACACAGTTGAGACTTAATTGGTATTTCGTGCTGCTTAAAAGAGCACCATGCTTGTACTTAAGAATGCTTCTTTTTTTCCTGCATTGCACATCGTCAGCGTTAATCCAGGCCAGCATGTGAGTGCAGCTACGTAAATGGATGGGCTACCATACATCATGTCTGTCTTCTGTATATCGAAAGTCTTTTCTGTTTACATGAATCTACTTACTGTAAGAAGTCTCAAAATAGCAGTGATTCTGGAGAAACAAGGAATCCTTTGTCACTCTGAAACGGAAGTGATGTGAGCAATCAGAATAGATTCAAAACAACCACCAAGTACAGGTTGCCGTTGTACATAAAATGAATGAAGTGTTCAGTGGATGAGTGACAAGAAGCCTCTAGTGATTGCCCAGATTTGGGGAGAAACCCAAGTTTTATCTGGAAATTGACAATTACTCTAAGTTTTCTATTATAGCCAATCCAATGGAAATATGCAAATGTTCAAGCTATGATACCAGTAACCCAGTGTACAGTGGAGACCTAATGTTGTGTACTCTCAGAGTTGAAGCACAATTAGGAGACCCTCTGTGGGAATGAATAGTATGTACAGAGCTGTAAGCCAGCACTTCACTTGGCTCTTGAGACCCACTGTAAGAATGGCAGGCCTTGGTGGTTCCTCACTGGATGGTCACTCTGCCAACTCCAGAAATATTTTAGAACAAGCCAGGAATTTCCTTTTATTTCACTTTCTACCTCCAGATTGAAAATAGCGTTAGAGATTTGGAATAAGACAAAATGGCCTTTAGAAGCTAGTGCTAAGTCACAACTTACTCCTTAGGCCTGGGTTTATATATTCTCTTGAGTGTTTATTATGAAATTTATTGGAGTCAAAATTTCAACTACAAAGCATATTTGTTAAAGAACTTGCCAATATGGCCACTGGAATAAAGTGTGTTTAAAGCTTATTATAAATTGGATCTAATAAATGTGATGATAATGACCAAAGCCAGCTCTCTGAAAATTACATTTACACATGGAGAGATTTGGAAATTTTTTCTGACTTGCATACCATGCTAAATATTTTAAGAAAATAAATTACATGCAATTCTGAGAATTCAAGCACGTATTAAAGAAATTCTGTAGCTTTTTAATAGCACTGTACTTTGCATGACGAAGAAAATGCTTAATTGCCTATTGAGCATTAGAAATGTTTATATTCCTCAATCTATACGTCAACACAAAGATATTAACCACACAGTCTGTGCTTAGCACTCTGCTAGAGCTTGTGGTGAGACCCACATAAAATAAATAAAAGGGTCACTACTTTTGAGAGAGTTACAATAAGGTTTAAAAAGCAAGAAATCAATTTATGGGGGAAAATCATTAATATGTGACACATGGTAGATTAGATGCTCTTTCAGATGAGAAAATAATTTAGAAAAGTAAGAGAATAATGAATAGATGTGATCAAGGAAACCTTCAAGAAGCTTTGTGTTAAACAAAATTAAAGATTTACATTTTCAAAGAGGTTGGTGGGAACAGTACAATGTAGGGAGACTAGGAGAGGGCTAAACATTATTTTTAATCTTGTCTTATGGTAAATAGACCCTTACTACTAATGCTATAAAGATGTTTCTTCACGATTTGTGGCCACGGGAAGAAGGTAGAGACCAATGTAAAGTGGTGAAAATCCGCAATTTTATATGATTCCTTATAGAAGAGAAGAAATGAAAATACAAAAAGAAAAGCTAAAGAATTGTTTTTTGACCGTTAACAATAAGACGTCATTTTGATTTGTTATAAAGATCAGAACAAGTAAAGAAATCATTTTGTGTTTCCAAGTTTGGAGAATCAAGCGAGAAGTGATCCCGTAGACCAATACAGAGTGATGGCATGTTAGTGTTAGAACTGACTCATTGTGAGAAACATGTCCAAAAATGTTTGGATGAAGCTTAGTACAATCAGAAACTTTCCTGGCCAACAAGAGTATGATAAATATTCTTATTATTTGAACATGTTGCATCCAAAACATGCTTTAATAATAATAATAATAAAATAACAATCATGCAAAATGTATTTGTTCTGTGCTTAACTCCAAACTAAATAACTGATCATTCCCAGCATTATTTTCCACACTGAACTCCAGGCATGTGCTCAGTTGCCAACTTGCTTCTCTACCTGGATATGGGATGGGTATCTCAGATAGTTATGTGAGCTTTATCCAAAGCTGAAGTCCTTATCCCATTCCCACCTAGTCCTTTTTCTCCCATCAAGCGGCTTCCCCTAAGTTCTAGGTCCTGGTCTGGTCTCCCTAATTCCCTTGCCAGCTACAGCCAGATGGAGCTCAGCATTGAATAAGTAAGGAGACCAGGTAGGGAAGGAAGGGGACATCCCGCGGAAGGATGTTTTTGGCTGAATGAGGAGGGAAGAAAAGTGGGTAGTGAACTGTGCTTGGATTATGAATATAGTTTGAACTTAATAAGTACAATTCTGCGTCAGAGTCTTTGATGTAATGCTTTCCCCACAGAGACTCCCAGGGCTAGCTTCCTTATCTTTCTAGCAAGGCCTCTCCAGGCTTCCACGTCTAACATTTCACCTGAAACAACACTCTATGTTCCCTCTCACTAATGGCTTTCTTCCTCTTGTCATTAGTCATTCTTCACCACTCTATGTATTTTCCTCTCTGAAATGTGTTGATTGTACGAGTGTGATCTCAATCAGGCAGGGATTTCTTTTTCTTCTCTGTTTCTTACTCCATCCCAGTTGTATGTACAACAGCACCTGGCTCATAGCACATGTTCAGTGCATGTTCATTGAATGAATGTATGGATTAATTCCCAAGTGCCTGAGCAAAGGGATAGCGTCTGGAAGTAATATGAACACTATCACTGCCAGGTGCTCACCTCCCAGGTCTTCCTGAATTATTTTGAGAGATATCCTAAGACATTTTTATACCAAGAAACTCTAGAGTGCTTCAACAAAATCTAACAACCATTTAATAATATTTGCTGAGTGGAAAGAATTATATGTGTGTGTGTGTGTGTGTGTGTGTTTGTATTTCCTCCACAAATACAAGAGAATGCTTTTTATACCTTTGGAAGTAAAGTGTAAAAACACCTGATCCCAAATCATATAAGATAAGTGAAGTATTCCCAAACACCCCTGCAATGATGCTGCTATTTTACTTCTGTAAGACATTATTTCATTCTCTAGCAATTCAATGGAGTGCAGTGGCAAAAGAACAGCCCTTGACCTATGGTATAGAGGTATTTTGTATTCCAAAGACTTTGTTTAACGAAGCAAAGGTTTTACTCTTCACAAATGTTAAGAACTTAGACTTGCTTTAGAGAAAATAAAACCATTGAGATGGTATTTCAATTAAAAACATGTCAAGGAAGAATTGAGATTTTGTTTACTTCATTCTACCAGTTTCCTTTGCTTAAAATAAATATCTAGAAACAGAAAAATGTGTGAAAATGTTACTTTTTAATTTTTTAAATCACAAAATATATGATTACAAAACTCAATCACAAATTAAGTAGACCGGGCTTACAAGAAAAATATATCGAATACCAGTTGGGCAGTTTCTCTTTTTCTCTGTAGTGCACAGATAGTGAGTATCAGTTGTTTTCTGTTATACTTTCTAGTTTTCCAGGATTTATAAATTATACAATACTTGGCTAAATCTCTCACATCTTCTTTTGCTTCTCTCTTTTCTGCTTATTCATTCTGAGTATACATCAGCCAATATCAGCATTCTGATTATTAACAGATGAAACTTCTTCTGAAGCCTGTTAGCATATACAGAAACATATTATACAATGTTTGCTTCTTTCTTTTTTGTCTGCATATCCATAAGCAGTATAACATTTCTTTTTTGCCATCACATGAACTTGGCATTTTTAACTAGCCTGGGATTAGCTTTTCTGTGTGTTCATGAAGCATTAAAGCTTTGCTGAACAAAACAGCTCCTTCTGACCTCTGCTAGAAAAAATGAAATATCTTTAACCATGCTCTTTTTATTAATGAATTTTTCCATTTGTAATTCTTTCCTCAAATCTCTTCCCCATGGCTGTGGCTGTTGGTTCTGCTTGTGTGACAGTGTCTAGGAAAATTATTATGTGTGTCCTGGAAATTGTTTTCGCTTCAGTACAATTTCTGTGTCACAGCTAAACTTTATGTGTTTTATTAGTAAGTAGTTTATTTAAATAATTAGTTCACAGAATGCAAAATCATCAGGGCCTGGTCATCTTAGTGTGACAATGGGATCCAGATGTAGGCTTCACATTTCTCTTTAAGAACTAGGAAACATTGAGATTGTTGTTAAGATGTAAAACACTAAAAAGGGAGCCAGTAAAAGAGTTTTTAAATTATTGTGAATAAACAAAAAAAGAATACTTAGACTGGTGAACAAGGAAACAGAATATGATCTGTCTATACAATAAAGAACAAAATACTGATACATGATACAAAATGAATAAACCTTAAAAAGTGTATGTGACGTGAAGACAGGCACAAAGCTCACATATTATGAGTCCGTCTATATGTCATTTCCAGAAAAGGCAAATTTGTAACACAGGAAATAGATTAGTGGCTGCCTAGGCTGGGCATGGGTATGGGGAATTAGCTATCAGCAGGCTCAAGGATGTTACTGGACTTATAAAAATGTTCTAAAATGAGATCCTGGTGATAGTTGCAAGATTCAGAAAGTTTGCAAAGCCTTTGCCTTTTACACGTAAAACACATACTTTTATGCTATGTAAATTATGTCTCAGTGCGGCTGTAAACAAATAGATGCTTAGCTTTATGTCCTGTGAAACACCATATGTGTCTCTTATGGTCACTGATCACCCTTTCCCATGGCAATAGAATCCAAAAATGTCAATCAGAAACTACTAATGAAAAGGATAGGTTCTTTAAAATATATGCAATCGATAGGGAGTCCTAGACAATTGATCCACCCTAAAGAAAGCAAATAAATAAATAACAAACAAATAAAAATACTGACAATTCTTCCTGGCCATTGAGTTTCAGAAACCTCTTATTCTGTTGCGTGGAAGCATGGATAGTTCTCATTTGTTCTATGCCAACAAATACTATAGTCATTAATATATTTCATATAATTTCTCCAAAACCTGTTTTGAGTAAATTCATATTATACCGTTAAAACCCACATGTGTAGCTGCATCTCTTCTAAAATACCAAATGAATAAATAAGTGCATTTTGTACATTCAAATAAGTAACATCAGTAAAATTTTATTTCTGATTTTAAATATCTTAGTGGAATTTGGTTTCATAAAAAATGAACTAGTTAGGAGAATTGTGTTCAAGATCAGGACAAAGTCATATAAATATTTGAAAAGGATTTTTTTCTTTCAGTACTTGTATATGGAACTGTTCATACATGTTTCAGTACTTAGTATATGAAACTGTCTTTTTATTGAATTGTCTTTGTCATATCTGTACCCATTTGGAACCCCATCCTGTACTCCATTTTGAGTATGAGTTTTCTTCGGGGTCATCTTTGAATTTATGTAGAAATTTGAATAGAAACATAAACAATAAGTAACTGACCGATTATTTCAATTTGAAATTTATTTATTTTTTATTATGAATGGTAGTTTAATGATAATGCCTCAGCTGCAATGATAACTATGGATCAACTAAGATAGTTTGTGTTCAAAGAGATAGAACTTGTGACTAGTGAGTAATCGACACCGGTCCTCACATACAAAATGCACCCTTTTAGTATCAGTGACTAACTTGCCCAGTATGGGGAGTATTTGGAAAATCACTTTGGTATATCACCCAATGGCCAAGAATCTCAGATTCTAAGCACCTCCATGCTGTTCACCATTAACAATAGAAAAGTCCTAATATATGAGCTACCTTGGTCATAAATTTCAAAGGCCTAAAGGATTCAGGTACGCATCTAAAGGAATTTGAATCTGGGGAATGGATAAATCGTTTAAAAGGAACACACACCACTTACCTAGTTCTAATGAGGCTTTGCTACACGGGACAGCGCACCTAGTGTGATAAGGTCTTTAAATTTAAAAGGGAGGCTGAAAAGTGGAATATTCATGCGAAATTTCCAATTGCTAAATGTTGGTAACTAAATAAAAAAATTTAAAGCATCATATATGAAGGGTCTCCTCTTGGCCAACTCAGTAATTCTGCCTTATGATGCTTTCTCATCTGATTTTGTAACTGCCCCAGGTCGTTCATAGCTGGGTACCTGTGTATATGCCCGGCTCCTGCCAGCCTGTCCTTTCCTTTTGCCCATGGTGATGCCTTGTGTAAAATGCTTCCTCTCTCATACTTACTTAGTAAAATCCAATTATTTTTATTTTTCTATGAATTCTTCTATTCATATTTCTGGCATTCCTCTATTAGAGCAATTATTCCTTTATGAGAGCAAATTTTGCGTGTAATTATTTAAATGGCATTCTAGTGGAAAACAGTCTCTCAATAGTCCTTGAAGGCAAGAAGTTCTCTGTTCTCATTTTGTGTTTGTATGTAGTAACTGCAGACAGTTGACGTTCAGATGTTTGAATGAGCGAATGAGTGAATTAATTACTTGGATTAGAAGAGAGAAGCTTCACAGCTCAGCTCCACTCCTGATGTGTTGTGTAATCTTGAAGAAGTTGCTTCTCCTGCTGAGACTTAACTTTCCTGCCCTGTTGAATGATGACACTGGTCCTCATTCCCCTCTTATCTTCAGAATTCTATTTTGATAATAGTGAGATAATGGTAATAATACAAATAACACACGAATAATGCCCATGGAACTCTTACTATGTGCAAGGAACTCTGGTAAATGCCTTCAACACAGTAGCTCATGTGATCTTCACATGATTTTATTAGGTAGGTATTTTTATTCCCGTTATACAGATAATGAAAATATGCTTGGAGACACCTGTTTTGTTGTCAGACTAGAAATGCAAATTTTATTTTCCGATTCTTCATCATGTCTTCCTTCTCAAGGGTTTGTGAATGATAACTGAAGTTTCGTTGACTTGAGACGTTAATTACAGTAACTGACAAGGCTACTGATTGCCGTGTGCTACATAACCCTGCACATCACCCACTGCAGGTCACACAGAGCATGTTTCTCAAGGTGTGGCCCGCAGAGAAGCACCATCAGCATCACCTGGGAGTGTGCTAGAAAAGCAGGGTCATTTTCCCCAGACCAGACCAACTGAGTCAGAATCTGCATTTTAACCAGTTCCCCACAGAATTCACACGCACACGAGTGTCAGAAGTACTGCCGTGGGGAACACCTGTTCCTGGTTGATCACCTGAATCCCACCAGTGGGGAGGGAGAGAAAAGGGAACGTCTTCAAACGGAGGTCTCCAAAGGTAGGGGAGAAGACAATGTAAGAAGTGTCAGTAACAGGAAGCCAAAGTCATGAGCCTGTGTCTAAACAGTGGTCAAGTTCACACTGAGGGGAGAAGACTGCCCATTTCTATACTAAATGTCTCTTGGTAAAATACTTCCTTTGCCAAGTTTAGTGCCCAGCTGCTGGTCACTTAACTTTCTGGAGAGCTGCCGCTCCTGTTTCACTAAAGGTTTTAGGTATTATGAAGAGCTGTGAGCCCCAATTATTGACATTGTGTTCTTTTCAGAGACTTTGTTTACAGATATTGCAAAGAATCAGGCTATCTGTTTGGAAACCAAATATTCTGGAAGTTGTTTTTCACCTTTTTTTTCAGTGGACACTTCTATATCCTATATCAGTTTTAAATCATGGTAACAAAAGGTCTTCAGTTGAAATCATTAATAATAATCACCAGTGTCAAGCTCGAACAGATACTTCCTTGGGTGATAATGGGACGAGAAAATATTAGGTGACTGATGGTATTCAGTAAGAGAGAGTGACTGATATTATGTGACCTGTAAAATAGTATGTTTCTTTTCAGTAAGCAGAATTTTCAATGTGTTTCTTATTATGAAAAATGGTGTCTAGCTAACAATGAGATACATATCACCTCAGTATTATGCATTTTTGAAAGGAAGTGATTCTTCCTTTATTCTTTGTCTGTTCTTGGCTAATTGGGTATTTGGGGAAGAACCCTCTCTTGTATAACTCTACATGCTATAAAAATGTTCTCAGAATTATATAAGAACCACTTTCTCCTGGGAATCATGCCTCATGCTTAATTTTGGATTCCCCCTGGAATCAAAAAAAGGGGAGAGATTTATTCAAGGAAGGTCACAGTCTTGGACTGAGTAAGATTGAGCTGTTTATAAAGACACATAGATACTCATTTCTGTGGGTTTTTATTTTATTTTTTCTGCTTTATCAAAATATCAGCTGGACACAATCAGGAATAAAAGTAGCTGTGATTTTTGTTTATTCTAATCATTAAAACTGACCAATAGGATATTGGTTAGGACAAAGCTATTAATAAGATATGTGACAAATGAACAGGCAGATTTTTGGGGGACAGAAAACCCACCACAACACAAACAGAGAAGATTCAAAGCTGAGCTTATTCATTTCATTTTCACTATCATTTAATTTGCCTATTTCTGAGAATTTCTGTGTAGCAAATACTGAAAGAATAAGTTTTTAATTCTGACTTCTTTTTCTCTAGCAATTCCATGTCCTTCCAATCCAATAACAGTCTTTATTGATGATCTGTAGATAAGGTTATAATAATCGATTTATTTGTTTTATTGCTAGGTTTCCATTTTTCTTTCTTAGCAATGTAGCTGTTCAAACCATACATTTTCAAAAATTATATTTTAAAATAAGCATTTATTGCATGCAAAAAGTCTTCTTACTCAGCAAGTTCAGCTGGCTTTTCTGAAATATTCTGTAGCAAATCTTGGTATTTGCATATTTGCTATCTTGTGGTGATTATACCAAGCTGATTCCTCCTGAAGAATAATATCACCCTTGTTAACGTAAAAAAAAAAAAAAAAAAAAAAAAAAAATTTTTTTTTTACTCTTGATGCACCAGTTATGCAGTTTTTGAAAAGTTAAAGCCTTTACCAGCAACTTCCCTTGGAGCAAAACAATATACAGAGGCACCTCAGTACTCATTAATTTGTTCTGATGGGTGGCAAGCAAGCCATGATCGATGAAGCCTTTCTCTCATGGGGTGCCATTGTGACTCCTACAAGTTCTAGTAAGTGTGACAAGCGGCAAGCAAACACTGAGCGCTGAAATACTTTTTGTCATCAAAATGTGATGAGTACCAGGTCTGACGAGTTCTCAAGCTGACGAGTACTGAGGTATCACTGTAGGTGTTTGGAATCTAAGGGTGTATCATGCCGTCCAAAATTGACCTTCCTCCCTATGCAACCCATTGAGTACATACATATGCACATGTTTATGCATGTGCTTATAGATGCAACTAGACACATATGTACATAAATATCTTGACTGCTCATTGTGTCTACCTGGCACTGTGGACGGTCTCCATGTATTTTACCTTGCTTGTTAAATTTGAGCTTATAGTGGAAATCAGCCATTTAAATTTGGAGTCTCTCATTCCCAAATCCTTTTGCCTTATAATAGGATATTTGTTTCTAAAATTTTCTACTTTTAATGACTCTTATTTTGGCATTCTGTTCATTAAATTTCTTGTTTTCACACAGTGTAGAATAGAAAATTATTTCAAATTTTAAGATAAGTTAAAACAATCTGTTGGCTGTATTTTTTCAATTTTTTTAAATTGAATTTATTGGGTGGCACTTGATAATAAATTATACAGGTTTCAGGTTCACAATTCTACAACACATCATCTGTATACCATGTTGTGTGCTCACAACCCCAAGTAACTCAAGTCTCCACCCATCACCGTGTATCCCCCTTTTACCCTCCTTTCTATTGACTATTTCAAGAGTAGCTACATCTAATCAATGAAGTCAACTCAGCTCTCCACACTTTTGCCAATAAAAGTCCATCATCCATGAATATATAACCATAAGTGTTTTTGAATTGTTGATATTGACAGGTCTATTTAAAATAAGAAAGATAGTAAAATCTAGAAGGGATGCAATTGCAACTCTATTAATTACAAATCAGATGTTTCCTGTGGTGACCATAGTACCGTTACTTGTCACCTAGGACATACGCATATCCACATTCATACTTGTGGAAGAGGTTAAGGTGGAACACTCTTCTGTATCTCTCTCTGCTTTAATGTATTTGCTAACTGTTATGTATGAATTCGTGTGCTAGCTTTGTAAGGAAATACTTGAAAACTAAGCTTAAGCGTAGTAGTGAGATGTGTTTCAATACAGTACATTGATAGTACGGACACTTACTGATTACCGAACTGTGTGCTAACCCTGAAGCAAGATAGATAAATAAGAGTACAGGATCTTTGTCAGAGAGGTCACACTAACCAAAAGAAACAACATAGGAATCAAATGCCAACAACCAACCATAATGCTCTGCTAGCAATAAAAATTAAAGGCATACAAAGAAACAAGTCATTAGTTCTTTCTAGAAGTGGAACATAAGCGAGGAACAAAGTGAGTGGGGATTTTATAGAGATGATGAGATTTAGCTGGGACTTGACAAAAATTTTTAAAAAGCTAATAAAATTTTGGGTAGTGACATTTTCAGATTTGGCAGTTTGTGTAAAAACATAAAGCCACGAGAATGCGAGGCATGATCAGATTATTTCCAATAGTCTATTAAAAATACACAAAGGTTCTGTAACAGGAGAAGAGGTTGGAGGTAAGTGTGAAAAAGGACATAAAGATGTTAGTGGAAAGTCACAAACAGCCTGCTAAATAATTTTGCAGGTATTCTGTACCAGACCAAAGATGATTTCAGGTCATGTTGCCTTGGGACCTAACATTAATATACAACTTCAAGCCACAGTGAGAAATTCTGTTCTTATATCTCTAGGAAATAATTAGAAGAAAGTCTAAGTGTCTTGAAGTACAGAAGAGACCAAAAATAAGTTTTTGGCACTTACAGTAATGTTGGTACAAATGAGTATTGACATCATTAAATCTATAATCGGATCTATACTCAAATCTATATTCATATCACTGGTGTGATGTACAATTAAATATTTAAGATTACCTTGGAAATCATGAATTTTATATTAACGGATGAGCCAGAGTGCTATTTTGACTCCAGACATGTTTATTTGTTCCCTATGATATTTATTGTAGAAATTAGGTTCAAAGTATGAATACCCCTAACACAGTTATTTATTTTTGCTAATATTTTCATAAATATTTACTCCATGCAACCAAATAATACTAGAATGATATCTTTTATTGTAAGTGACAGATTATAGACAAGTCTTTGTTACATAAATAGATATATAGCTTATATTTCACAGAGGGCATTCCGAAAGGTTTCATCCTATTGTTTGTGAGTCACAACCAATGGTACTTCCTCAACACACCAATGTCATTCTTTTTTTTTAAATTATTTATTTATTTGTTTGTTTGTTTACTTATTTTATTTTTAGAGAAAGGGGAAAGGAGAAAGAGAGGGAGAGAAATATCACTGTGTGGTTGCCTCTCACGCGCGTCCCCAACTGGGGACCTGACGTGCAACCTAGTCATGTGCCCCGACTGGGAATCAAACCAGCATCACTTGGCTCGCAGGCCGACGCTCAATCCACTGAGCCACAGCAGCCAGGTACCAATGTCATTCTCATTTTTATTTACCACAGGTGGATTGATCCAATCACATTTCATTTTTCATATTTTGGGAGTGGCAGTAGGTAATAATAATAAGGAAATAATAATAACTATGTTAATTCTGCAGGTGATGTATGAAGCCTTGATTTTGTTTTGTGCCCTGTGTAAGTTGTGATCTTAATATAGAGAAACTCATTAAACCTCAAATCAATCCAGAGAAAATTCTGTTATTTCCTTCATTTCAAAGATAATGGCTCAGGGATGTTTAGTAACTAGTTGAAATCATACAGTGGGTAAGTGGCAGAGAAGGAATAAAATCCCCAGTCTGTGTATTTGATGTCACCAAAGACCTAATTATCATGTTAAGATAAGCATCTCTACCTATCCTAGATAGTTTGTTTGTTATTTAAATCATTCCTTAGCTCAGATGAAATACATCTAAGAATTATAGGTGATGTCAGTATTTCTAGTGTATTATTCAAAAGAATTCCATTCTTGTCCTACATGGTTTGTTTTTACCTTTCTTCAGTGTAAATAAGTTATAGCAAGTTTAGGTTATTTTTTTTTTTCATTAGCTGAAGATATTGTCATACATAGAGTAAGAATCTCTCTTTATAACGTTATGTTTCAAAACAGTTTAGAAGATTATAAAAGTCTCATCTTAACACCACTGCTTAATCCTTAGATTCCCAAACCTGGAACTCTAACTCACTTAAAATGTGTTGATGTTTCTTTACATATTAACATTTAACATTTGGTACCATTGATAAACCATTCAGCTTTCTAAATGGTAATAGGAAATTAAATGGGCATCTGTGTCTCCTTTTCTAATAACTGATACTATTCTGTGAGGAACCTAGTGTTAGAGAAGACATGAGATTTTTCAGAAACACTGAGACAGTTTATTTTCTCTCCTATTTGTTTCTTGAATATGCCTAAGATTACTTTACTATCTCTTAGTCAAAGAAAATAGTTTAAGGACAAATTTTAAATATATCTTTAAGTGAAGTTCACTATATATCGATGCTATATCTATTATATTCTTTTTATTCTTAGTCATTTTAATGATCTGAAGTACTACTTATACTAGTAATCATAAAATAGTTATTTGAAAAAACAGAACTCTTGTAAGGAGAAGAGGAAGAGTAAGAAATCAAAAGTTTATTTGAAAAAGTAATGAAAGAAAACTTCCCTAATTTGCTGAAGGAAATAGACATACAAGTCCAGGAAGCACAGAGAGTCCCAAACCAGTTGGACCTAAAGAGGACCACACCAAGACACATCATAATTAAAGTGAGAAAGGTTAAAGATAAAGAAAGACTCTTAAAAACAGCAAGATAAAATCAGAGAGTTACCTACAAAGGAGTTCCCATAAGACAATCAGCTGCTTTATCAAAAGAAACTTTGCAGACAAGAATGGACTGGCAAGAAGTATTCAAAGTGATGAAAAGCAAGAACCTACATCCTAGATTATTCTATCCAGCAAAGTTATCATTTAGAATGGAAGGGCAGATAAAGTGCTTCCCAGACAAGGCAAAGCTAAAGGAATTCATCATCACCAAGCCATTATTACATGAAATGTAAAAATGATGTATTTAAGAAAAAGAAGATGGAAACTATGAATTTTAAAATGACAACAAACTCATAACTATCAGCAACTGAATTTAAAAAACAAACACAAAAGCAAACCAAGCCAACACTAGAACAGAAACAGAATCAAAGATATGAGGATCATTGGAGGGTTATCAGCTGGGAAGGGGAGCAGGGAAAAATGGGGAAATGGTACAGGGATTAAGAAGCATAACTGGTGGGAACAAAATAGACAGGGAGATATTAAGAAGAATATAGGAAAGGGAGAAGCCAGATAACTTACATGCACTATCCATGGCCATGAACTAAGGAGGGGGAATTGCTGGAGGGAAGGGGGTTCTAGATGGAATGAAAAAGGGAGAAAATTGGGACAACTGTAACAGCATAATCAATAAAAGATATTTTAAAAAGAAGAATGTTGAATATATCCAAATTCATACTTTCAGTGAACTTGGGTAGCAGCATAACCCCGAATCCTCACACAAATGCATCTAGTGATGAGGGAACCATGAATTATGCATGTAACATTTCTCAGCTTCTCACAGTTTTCACTGGAGCCTGCATTTCAACACTGATTGCAAACGGTCCCTGAATCCACCCAAAGCCAAATATGCTGAACAAAAGCTCGTGTTGCCTGGGACAACCCTAGCCTTTAAGCATGCTAAGACACAAACTGTGTTTCTAGGAAATTTTACACAGAAGTTTTATTTTTTTAACTTGTTTTTGCAAACCAAATGCTTTCCATAATTTGACCGTTTGTGTGATTTTCCCCCAAAGAATGTTGTTCGTAGCGTCACTGCAGATACGAATTTTAATGTATGACTGAAGCACATGCTCACTGAGATATGTGATCCTGTGATTTATGGTATTGTTCTTTGTGTGGCCCTCCCTTTCTGCCACAGAGGAAGCTTTTTGGGAAATTGTCCTACTTCTGTAATGTGGGTGATGGTAACAGATATTTTCTATATAGATAATAGAGTCTACATTTTCATTAGATATAGAGATAAACTTTAGAGAAAAATGTGTATCAGAAAAATTGATAGTATATTAATCTGTGGAGAAATGGAATGAAGAAGAAGAATAAGCCCTGCAATAAATATTTTAGAAATCATCTTTCTTCAAATCATTCTTCTGGGAAAGCCATTCTCCTTATTCTATCATCTAAGTTATAATAATATTTTATTAAGTAAATCAATTGATGATAGGACTTCTAAAATTATCTGTCTAGCTATTCATGCATCCATCATGAAGAAGATGACAGTTATATTTTTACTTTATCACATGCACAAACAAAGCCACACCATAGTTATAACAGGGAATATTATTTCATTTTAGGTCATACATCTTTCTTTTATTTAACATTAATGTTTCAGACATTAATTAGTTATTTTTATGTGTCTTAGCAACCCATTAACAAAGAGATAATTGAAGAACAAGAAATGTGTATCAAATTATTCCCCTAAACCCCCTTTTCAGTAATTGTTTCTCCGTTTAAGAGAACATTATCTTTCTCACAGATGGTTGAAGTGATGTATTGTGGGAAATTAAACTCACTTGGCTTTTTTCCTGAATTTTCTACTTAGCAACTAAGGCCGCTCACCTCAGAACCATTATTTAACTCTTCCCCAGACGCCCTCTTAGACAACAGCAGTAGGATTCACAGTTGGAAAAGTCCTTTTTTTTTTTAATGGTCCCCAGACACTATTTTACTTTCCTTTTATTCCTGTTTTAAATAATTATAACATTTTAGGATAGTAAGCCATAAAAAATATTTATTTTGAAACTGAAGATAAGAGGTAGGACAGACTCACTTGTAATCAGTTAAACATACAATGCTATTAGGAATACAGAGGAATGCCCCTGGAAATGGATGTACAAATGGACACATCCTTCCCAGAGAACATCTAGCCATGTGTCTCAACATTTTAAATGTCAGACCTTTTGATCTGTTTGGTTTCTGGAAAGTAATCCTCAAAAATGGAAAAGAAATGATGTGTACACAAAGATTAATGTAAGAATATCAACTCCAGGATTATTTATATTGATGTAACATTGATACATATGTCCAATAGAACCAGAGGCGTGGAAACAAGGAACAGAATAACAGTGACCAGAGGGGAGGGGCGGAGGGAGAGAAAGGGGGAAAGAAGGGGAAGGGTGTAATCAGGAGCTAGGATAAATGACACACAGACATGGGCAACAGGGCAGGCATTGACTGTGGGGAGGCAGGGGAGAGCAATGGGGGGGAAATGGGACAACTGTAATAGAACAACAATAAAAAAAGTGCATATGGAATTGATAAAAATAATAAAAAATAATAGATCACATTTATTGAGCTTTTACTAAGTTTCAGCAGCATACTAAGCATTTTATATTTGTTATATCACTTAATTTTCCCCATAATATAGGTACTCTAATTAACCCTATTTTTTTGGATGAAGAAGCTCAGCTGTGAGATGTTAAATACTAGCTCAAAGTCATACAGCCAGTGAGTAGCAGATTTGAATACATCATGAATTCATATTCATAGACATTAAGAAAAAGATAGGCTTGGCATTTATGTACTGGCATGAAATGATAGTTAAGTCTTAAAAGCAGATAATAGAACAATATGTTTAATATCACCACATTTATATAATAAATCTATTTGCATATGGGTAATAAATAGAAGGACATCTGATCAATCTCACACAAGTTGTGGAGTGTTTATCTATTTATTTACTCTACTATATATCCCTAGTGATGGCAGCCAATCCCACTCCCAGCTGCCTCCCATGTTTTATAAATATGAGACTGAATTTGACACCAAGAAAGACGCAGGGTTGGGGGCAGAGTAAGACGTAGTATTGGCAATATTAAATTCCTAATGTAGGGGAAGAAAAATAATTTTCCCTCTACCTTCTAGGTTCTTGGCTAAGACACTCCTGTAATAAAACGGCAAATTAGCAGGAAAAGAACAAACAGAAATTTAACAACCTGTATACCTCCTGTATACATGGGAGACACCAAGAAAAATTGAGTCACTCTCCAAAATGGTCCAAGTCATGACCTTAAATACCATCTTCAGCTAAAGACAGAAGAAAGACTTTGGGGTGGGGTGTGTGGGGGCCAGTTATGGGATGTTACCAAGAAAAGCGCCATACACAAAGCTGTGGCTATTTGGAGACTTAAGTTGGAGCCTTCTTCATTACTACATTTCTAGAAATGTAGTCACTTTTCCTTTTCCTGGTACAGAGAGGGATACACCGGGGCACATGGAGATTTCCATTATAAATGCAAATGTCTTACAAAAGGGTAATTTCTGCATAGTTTTCAAAGCTTTGGCTGTGGCGGCAGCCTCTCAAAAGTAATCAGCCCAAAATAACTGTCATGCCAAAGAGGCATGTGTTAGAATGGCAGATTCCTTCACCAACCATCCCTCTGCCTTTCCCAGCTAGTTCAGTCTGTGCAGTGTGGCCTCATCCCTAAGCTATTTTGACCTGCAACTTCTTTTTTTTTTACATAATGGTGCTATTGGCTGTTCCAAACTTCATTACTGAATCCTGGGATATTCCAGGTTACTCCATGGTAGCTTGTTTTTATTGTGTGTGACCACGTTTTTGCTTTTATTTTCTGTTTATGTTTTATTCTGTGCTGCCATTTTTACTGCAATTGGACTGATAGACACTCAAAATATAAATCATGTCTATGTTTCATTTCTCTTTCACTTGTCACAGTTAGCTGGCAAAAATGTAAAAATGATCCCGGAAATAGACATAGTGATGCTTATGGATTGTTTATCTGTTCCATTATTCATTTGTTGACTGGTGACTACACACATTGACAAGACCAGTGGTTTCAACACTATTTCAATCATGGTCCCTACAGGTCAAGAATAGTTTTGTTAGATTTTATTTATAAGTGACTTGTAATGAAAAAAAAACTAGGGACCTTTAAAAATGTTTTAATATAAAATTGTCTCATTACTGAATATACTTTCTCATAGCACTACATATTCATAAATGTATGTTCACACATACATCCTTTTGCTTCCCATATCCCAAGCCATTTCTCCCCTAAAAAAAGAAAAAAAAAAAAAAAACCCTCTGGTTTTATGTCATACCAGACAGATTATGGGGTCGCCAGCCCAACCTGGAGACCATTAGATCTTATTTAAATTTGTCAGAACTTTAATTTCTGGTATGTAACTCAAGTAGTCCTTACTAATCAAATCCCTTGAATACTTTTGGGAGCTCACAACTCCATTATTTCTCCCTCATAAGTTAACTATTCTAGGTAAGTGTCTAAGTTGTGAAGTATTGACTTGTTTACTAAAACAAAACTGAAGAAGCAGCGATAGTTAGAAAAAGAATACTGCTCTACACGTTTTAAAATCAATATTGAACACTGCCTCAGTGGACACAGGGAAGACAGCTGTGTTCCAGTCTTCTGGGGCATTTTTCTCTACCACTCTGGTTATAAATTACATTCTTTATCAAGAAAAAAAAAAAAAAAAAAACAGCAATGCCTAGGAGAGAAAGAAAGATACATCACATTCCCCAGTAAATTATTAACAAGAAACATAAATCAACATGTTTTTCAAGCCCTACTATAACATTTATAAATTGCTCTCAGTCCTGAAGAAGAATAAGACAATAACCCAGTTCTTGGATTTTGAAAGTTATATTTAAATATATGGCTCAAAATTTCAAGACAGATTTGTTTTTACCTTTCAGGTGGCACATTATAATCTTCGCCAAGATCCCATTTGCTTTGGTTATTTTCTTCAAATGATTTGCTGGATTGTGTATTCACCGTCTAAACACCTGTGCTATTAATTTGCTTTAAAAATTTTTATCAAATGCTCTTTCTTAAAATTTTGTTATAAATTAAGTTCCTTTTGATTTTACTAATTTGGTATAGGTGAAGTTGGCTTCTCATATGGTTCTTGGATTCATTTGTATATTCACTGAGTTTTCAAAGTATTTGTATAGATCCTATCTTGGCTCCACATTGGGCTATGCACTACTGAGTGAACAATTGAGTGAAGCTGGTAAGGAGCTTCTCATATCAGGTTGTGGCAGAAAATTCTTATCTAGAATAATAATCCCGATAGAAATTAATACGGGCTATAACACGGTGATCTTATTGCTTTGAGAGAACAATAGGAAATCAAATGTATTTGCCCAACATCTTGGGGAAACTGATGGAAGAGGTCACATCCTATGTGATCTTGGTAGATGAGCAGGGGCTTCCTGAGCTGAGAAGTTGTGCCACATTCCCTCCCACCTCAGGGCCTTTGCACGTGCTTTTTCAGCTGCCTGGAAGGCTATCTCCTTCCATTCTACCTTCCTCCTTCTTTACCTTATAAGGTGTCTCTAATCCTTTATGTACCAACAGTACCATTACTTTCTCAGGGAAGCCTCTCTGTCTCAGAAAATTGAATTAGTTTTCCATTCAAAGAAAAAAACTGTAGAGACACTTTCCTTTGTACTCTCTTCTCAGTTTGTGATTAAATGACATCAGCGCGATTATTTAATTGACGTTTGCTTCACCTGTACCATTACCTCTGTAGGAAGTGAGGCTCCCTTTTTTATCTCCAGTAGTTGGCAAAGACCCTGACCTGTTATAGTAAATGTTCAATAAACAAGTCAAATTAGAGACTGAATGATATTGGCTGAGGTTCAGGCTCCTCATTCATCAAATGGATTAGTATCTACCCCATCTCTGATAAATTGTGAATGTGAGATGTTTAAAAATATGATTGCTTTATAAACATTATGCACCATTGTCTTCATTATCTTAGTTCAACAGTCACTCCAATTTTGCATTTCATTAGTGTGAAGAATCTATTTATTTTATGTTCATATGTCTTTAGGATTGGTAAATTAAGATTACTTGCCCTTTTAGTTGTAGTTTATGCCCTGGCTGGTTTAGCTCAGTGGATTGAGCGTCGGCCTGCGAGCTAAGTGTCGCTGGTTCGATCTTCCAGTCAGGGCACATCAGAGAAGGAAAACTCTGACTCCAAAAAACCTCCGCTGCCTTGCGGCATACCTCTTCAGGGGAAAGGCTAAGGGAGTAAACCCCGACAGAAAATCCGGAGCCGGAGTCCCTAAGGCGGTTCGACGTTGTAGTCAACACCGGCAACTCCTGCGGCGCACCTGAAGCCAAGCTGTATCGACTCCGTCTTTCCCTTGGACCCTTCAGCTGCGAAGAGAGGGGGGGTCTGCTGCATGGGCAACAGCAGACCCTCCATATTACCCTGCCCAGGCTCTGTAGCTTCAGCGTCATCGCAAGATGTCGATTCAACACAGGAGGAGACAGATACCATGTCACTCCCGAGTCGGACTGCACAGCCATTCTCGGCGGTGCAGATAGACTCTTAAGAAGCTACACCATCGTCTCTCGAGACGGACGGCTGCCGACGATACCCATAGGATTCCTATATGTTTTTAATAATCCTACTTCTTTATTATCATCAGAGTGCACAGAGGTAAATTACAGTTCAGGATAAATGAGCTAAGATTTCCTATAAGTATAAGTATTGTTGGTATTATTTTCCCATCTTTTAATTATCAAAAAGGTCATCTAAATTACTCTTATACAATTATTAAAAATAACTTAACAGTACCTTTTATTATTCCTGGTCATTTTCACATTTTTTAAACATCCCTCAAGTCTTCAGTAAATAATTATTGAGTGTCTACCACGTACAAGGCAGTGTTCGATTCATGTAGTAGATTATATTGCACTTCAACTATCACAGGTTAAGGCATCTTAAAAATTTTAAGGAAGAATGCCTGCCCTTTATACGTGCACATGTTGAGAATTCTTTCCCTTGTGAATATATAATTAGCCTAGTTTATGGCATTCCTAGCCCTTTATCTCCTTTCCAATATTACCACCAACTCAGAACCCAGGTATTACATGCTTTTTCTCTTCTTTAAATCTTTTCCCCTCCACCTTGCAATGAGCTTTGTGTTCAGACATGTCGAACTATCCTGATTTAAATCTCAGAACTAGAATGTTCTGCCTTCACACATTTAGGAAATTTTCACCAGTCTGACAGTTTTTAATTTGATCTTGTTTTGCAGGTCATGAATTCAATTTCTAAATGCTTTACCATTTTTCATTTTCTCAAATAGGATAATAATGCTCCATCTATCAATTGTTATCTCCTTATCATCAGGATTATTTTTTTTTTACTTCCCCTGAACCAAGGTCAATGTTTGTAAAATCTGCTCTTCACTAATTAAATCTGACATCATTTGATAATATCAATGGTGCTTAAATGGCATATAAATTCACCTCCAAGTGAATCCACCCTGGTGAATTGGGAGGTGTTGGAGAGTACATTTGCAATAATAAACAAGTCATGTGGCATTATTTTCAATAAATGTATTGAAAAATTATTCAAACACTGTAACTGATCTATGAGTTGGTCAGCTATGTTCTCTCTGGCACTCACCAGAGAGAAAAGGTCTGATCACCTTTTAAAATGGTGTGTGAAAATTTTATTAATTATGTGTCCCCTTAGACTAAAATGTGCTGAATACTGCTTCTTTGGAAGAACTACTGCTTTGTTTCTCAGAAATCTGAATTTTAAAGAGAAATAAAGAGTAGCTTAAAAGCATGTGCATTAAACAGGCATAAATTTTATCAGAAGACCTCACCTCACTTTATTAAAAAATAATCAATTGGTATTGATGAAAATAGAAATAATGAACAAACATCACCATACAGTGAGAAAAAATATAACCTAACTGTCCTCTGCAAGGCAAGCAGGGAGGCTCAGCTGGGATTAAGGCCCACTTTCTATTGGGCTTTTATATGCTGAGAGAAAAAAAAATGCAAATAGCCAGGAGTTATCCTTGATTGTCTAAGAGTTCCATCAAACACGATGAATTTGAAGATACCAAAGAACAATTATGATACTGATAAGAAAGGAATATGTCTCCATGTTTTATATTTAAATGGGAGAGTCTAGTACTAGTTAGCAGATCTGATAACCAAACCTAGTAGATATTAAATAGTACAGTATTCCCACACTTATTGCAGGTTTTACATTCCAGACCCCCCCCCCCCCGTGAAATAGGAACCTTACATGTATTCTGCACTCTTAAACCTATGTAACTTAAACAACATATCTATACAGTACCACAAAATCCTATGATATAGTGAAAAATTCATGATAAATAATTAAATATAAATTTTTAAAAAATCCTGCGATACAGTAAGGCTGTGATAAGTGAACCACGATATAGTGAGGGACCCCTGTACTTCCTATGCATTCTTGGACCTTCTTTCAGACAAATCCCACTTTTATATTCAAAAGGTCAAGTAATCAGACGACCATGCTACCACCCTTTAAAGGTTTACCATTTATTTGAAATTAAAGCCACAACTGCACGCTCTGCGATGAGCTGATAGCCTCCCATTCTCAGAAGCAAAGTTTGTCTGGAGGGCTGGGTCCTTGAGCTTCAAGACAGAAATGTGGCCCTGACTCACGACCTACTTTTCCCAGGGTGTGGAGCTCCTAGTTCTTGTTTGCCTGTCTAAACTCAAGAGACCATCAAATAACACATGCTTCCCTGGGCGTGTGCTCTCCTCCGTGGCCTTGGTGCGGCAGCAAGGAAAGGAAGACTTACACTAAAGTTGAAAACAAAACTTCGAGGTGACGGACCATCCAAAAGGGTGTGGTTGAGAAAACCATTAATTTAGAAGTCAAAAGACCTGATTTTTTTTTTTTTTTTTCTTCTGTGGGTGATGCGTACTGGCTCTTTGGCCTTAAGCAATATACTATATGATATATTTCAGGATTCTCATGCCACATCTTAAGAGAAGGTCATGAATTTTTTGTTGCTGTTGTCCCCAGGAGAATTTCTATACAAATCAAATGAAAACCCCCATTGGAGGCATCTTATTTCGAATGCCAGTGTTAATTGCCATGAAACCAAGGTAGCATGAAAAACGATGGCAATGCTGCTGTGGTCCCTGCAGTAAGGCAGGTGTGGAATCCACTCCCACCTTTGACCACTTTTCTAGCTGTGACTTTCAGAAAGCCTCTGATGGCTCCTCTCTAAATAGGAGCCTTAATAATATGTATTTCTGAAGAATGTTGGCCGGGTTACATGACGGGAGAGTCGGAAGCCATTTTGCACATGGTAGGGCACAGAGAAAGCACACAAAGGGGAGCTGTTTATGCTGCTGTGATTAACACCATGAAAGGGTCTTCCCCTGCTCGCTCCCCACAGACTCCTCTCGTTTGCTGTCTGCCCGGTGAGGGGCATTCCAACTTTACCACCAGCAAAGCAAGTAGGGGAGGCTGGGCTCTGGGCCTCGAGAAAAGCTGGGCTTTGGATGGATGCTTGCAAATCATTCAGTGGGAAAGAAATGAAAGTGAGAAAGCATGACTATCAATCAATGGGGGTCCCCAAACTACAGCCCGTGGGGCAAATCCTCGCCACCGCTGGCCACCTGCTCTGTACGTCAGGTTCTATTGGAGCACAGCAATCCATTCGGTTTCACAACTGCACAGGTGAGTAGCTGGAACAGAGGCACTGCAGCCCCCCAAAACTGAAAGTGTTTGCAACCTGGATCTTCACAGATAAGGTTTGCCATCCCTGTGTAGTTCGGGGTTCAAAAGAAGTCAAGGAACAGGCATTTGATAAAGCAGCAAGCACCGAAGTAACCCGTGAAAATGGAAATCCGTACAAGCAAAATTAAGATTTAAAACTGCTTTTGAAGCAGGAAGTCTAAAAAGATCCTCCTCTCACCTGACTACGCTCTTGCAAGCCTTACACAGTATCAGGATACATGGGCGGTTAAAGAGGCTGAAAGAAATCTGAAAAGAAGAGACGTAGAAATAAGCAAGAACATCGTGGGATTAGGGGTTGTGTGCCGGCCACACACAGCCATGGTGCCTCCCTGAGAATGAGTTTGAGTTTGAAACGCAACACGTTAAATAAGAATAGATTCATAGGTTATAAAGGAGAATTCTGCCTCCTGAGAGCTACAAGAAGTTTCATAATAATTAATCACACCTCACCCGTTAGACATATATTTATTATTTCATAAATGAGCTTTTATTTTTATTTTGTTCCTTCCTATCCCACATACACATCTTTCACCAGCTAAGTCTTCTCGACTCTTGGCAGAAACTAATGATGACCACCGTTCTCTTCATTGTACCAAATTTACGAGACCTAGCACATTGCCACTTTTAAGAGAGAAATACAATAAAGCATTGAAATGATCACAGATATTTTTGCGCAAACAAAAATGGTGATGCTGTTGCAGATGAAACAAAGGCTTGTCTACTGAGCCTCTGTGCTCCAAATATTCATTGTTAATCGATGTATAAAAGAATGAACTCATTATACATGAGTATTGAGGAGTGTTAATGTGTAATTGAGGAGTGTTAATGTGTAATTAAGAAGTGTTAATGTGTGGTTGACGGAAGTATTTTTCAGAATTAAAATGCATTTTAAAAGTTGAAAGACACATGTACAATAATTTTACTTGCCTGTTTTCAGGTATTTGAAGGAATGTCAAATGCAAGCTCATAAGATATAACGGAATATCATTTTTAACAATATGATCATTATATTCAAGTTATATAAGAGGGAAGGGCTCACCCAGTCATGGGTAGATACTGGGGAAACAAGTCTTTGAAGTCTTCTAATCTATTTTCATACTCCTTCAGAAACTCTCTCCCTTGAGGATTTTTGATCTAGCAGAGTGAGCCCCCGAACACATTAGGCTCCCATTTATACCTTTGTCTTTCTGAAGTTGAGCCATGTAACTATATTTCAACTGTCTCATGGTTGATGTTACAGCCATGTCTGATCGTCCGCATCTCTCATAACGCGTTACTTTAAAAATCGCCTGTTGTTTCTGAAGCTTCCTACTAGCACGATACTGGTCAGGGGGTGGCAGGATAAACCGTATCTGCGTTTACATTTATTTCACTGAAATTCTTCAGCCTAGCTTCAATTATGGCATTTTCATCAAGGATTAGCAGGGAGGACGGACTGAATTTGTACAATATACATGCCAGACTGACGATTTATATATCAGGAATAGATACAAATGCTGATTTCTAGATTCCCCCTGTGAGCTTTTTAAAAGCTTTGGAAGGATTTTGGAGATCAAAGATGGTAAAATCGTTTTGCTTTTTTTTTTTTTTTTTAAGCCTCATATATCCATTTTTACTAGATACTATGCGATGAGAAGGTGGGGAGAGTATGTCAAGAGTCAGACCTACAGGAGCAATCGTGCAATGACTCTCTCTCCCCCTCCAGAAGCAAAGGCACCTTGGAACCATCTCTGAACAGCGGTCTGGGCTGGTATCCAGTACTGCCAACTTCCAGTTAGATACAGGTGCAAATTCTAAAAAAAAAAAAATCCTTTTGTGCCATGCATTTTAAGACAATTAAACAAATATGATTATATCCATTAAAGACTATGCCTGTTTTTTTTTTCTTTTTTTACCAATTCCATGAGAAATTCTAGCTGTGAAGGCTTCAAGCAGGTTTCCTCTAAGAAGACATATGAGGGGATGGAGCCCCCGGTGATGTGCAGAAATAAGTCTGTTAAAACATTCATTACACATCTGAACACTATGAATCTTCATCCAGCTTAAGCCTGCATTGAGAAGGAAGAGAGAGGATTAATTATAAATTGAGTTTAATTAAATCTAGACCCACATAGAGTAAGAAAGGGGAGAGAGTTTATTTCATGGAAGTTAACTTAAATTTGACCTTTATCCTAGACCTATAGTTTCAGGCATGATTGTCCTATTTTATGAGATATAGAAACAAAACCTTGAGAAGACAGAGGTCAAGTAATCGGTCCCACCTGAAATGGCCACAAAGAGGCAGATTCTGAGCCTTGAGCTGTCTGTCTCTATAGACCACTTCTCTTCATCAGACCATCCTGGGGGGAGGCCGGAGACCATACTGGGGGGCCTGGCTTCCTGGGTCTGGATCCTGCCTTTTCCCGTGTAAGCTAGCACTCTAGGCCGGTTATGTAGCCTCTCTGTGTTCTCGTCTGTAAAATGGGAAAATAATCGTGTTAGAATGAAATTAGTGCAAGGAAATAACCTGGTACATATTACTTAAGTGCATGCTATAACCATTGTACCCTGTTTCCTCCTCAAATATATCCTTTTTTTATTTTTTTTCTCAGAAAGAAACATACCTAAAAGGGAAATTGTTTGCATACATTTCCTGAATAATCAAAGTGTTCAGACTTCACTTGGCTCATGGAGGTAGTAATACACTCACACACAATCATATATACATGTGTGTTTAGATCAATTACAAAATCAAGAATTAATCTTAGAAATAGTAACTCCCCTTAAATTATGCTTCAGTTTCCTTTCCCAAATTAATGTAAAATCTGCATTAGAATGGCTCTCAGTGTTTGAAGAAATGAAACTGTTCAGAAGTTTACACAGGGAAGCAATTTGCTTGGATTGAATAAGGTAATACATAAGCATATAAAACTCTTTCTCTGTAAATGCTGCTTTTAATTAGGAGCAGAGCTCTGAAAGGAATCGTAGTTATTATACCCACGAATTGAACTCTGGCAACTATTTTAATTGGAACAGGAAGAACCAAAATGCAGAAGATTTATCAAGGAGGTTAAAAAAAAAAAGAAAAACAAAACTAGTTCATAGAAAACAGCATTTTGTGTTCCGTTTTCTTTGCTCCAACACAGAGATTGGAATAATCCTCTTGTCAGAAGAGATGGATGGCATACACATGGGATTCTGCAGGGCTTTAAGTACTTGTTGCCACATCAAACAAGCTCTTCTGTTATTAACATTGAATAAAATCAACGTTCTTCTCCTTTTTCCTTAGCCAGAGCATATGTACAAGGTGGAGCAAAAGTAGATTTACAGTTGTTTGTATGGATGCTTCTACAACAATTAATAAATAATAAGACAAGGATAAACTTTCACATACAACTCTGAATCTCTTTTTGCCCCACTTTGTGTATTTATATATATATAATATAAAATATATATAATATATGTATAGATATAATATATACATATATGATATATAAAATATATAATATATATAATATATATTATATACATATATGATATATAAAATATATATAATATATATTATATACATATATGATATATAAAATATATATAATATACATATATATGTGTATGTGTATATATATATATATATATATCCCTTCCCTTCTCAATTCTCTCTCTGTCCTTTCATTCTTAGTATTTGATGTTGTTCTTACTCTATCAGGAGTTTTCTTTTTAGCAACTTATCTCGCTTGCTACACATTATAGTCAAAGAAACCTTGACTTCTTGAAATCTTTTTTTCTTTGGTCATTTTCTGTAGGAAAATAACATGTTTTCAGCATTCCATCCAAAATGGATATAGGCAGTAGAAGGAGCCTGTGTTTTTGTGATAGCTAGCATCTGGAGGAAAGGGAAGAGCAGCAGTGGTTTGGGGCAAAGTGACGAGTCTGCCGAGAGCGGCACTGAGAGTGACCTACCTTGACCTCAGTTGAACACACCTGACAAGACTGTACAGCTGACCTCATTCACTTCTCTCTCGATCAGGCTCCCTGGGGGAGTGTGGGATGCATGTGGGAGTGGAGGGGGCAGTGGGATGGGGAGGAAGACTGATTAGGATGCATCAAGAACTGAGCGATGGTCTTTCTGCATGTTGAAGAATCTGATCTAATCATTGTTAAGCAAGCTGTCTGGTCCTAAGTCATTTTGCAAATAGCTGGGTCCAGGAGAACCACACCATTTTCACCGAGCCTGTAAGGAATTAAGTGAAAGTTTTCTAAAACACTCTGAGATGGTTTTGAGGTCAGTGATGTAGTAGTAGCAGTAACAGCAGCAGCAGTGCTAGTAGCAATAGACATAGTAGTGGTAACAGTTGGAGTAATAGTAGTAGCAGTAGTAACAGTAGTGGTAACAGTTGGAATAACAGCAGCAGCAGTAGTAATAGTAGTGGTAACAGTTGGAGTAACAGCAGCAGCAGTAGTAATAGTAGTGGCAACAGTTAGAGTAATAGTAGCAGCAGTAGTAATAGTAGTGGTAACAGTTGGAGTAATAGTAGCAGCAGTAGTAATAGTAGTGGTAAGAGTTGGAGTAGCAGCAGCAGTAGTAATAGTAGTGGTAACAGTTGGAGTTATAGTAGTAGCAGTAGTAATAGTAGTGGTAACACTTGGAGTAACAGCAGCAGCAGTAGTGATGGCTATAGTGGGAGAAGTGGTTGTGAATTTTCTTTGACTGTTTGCTGTCTGGCAGGCACCGTGGTAAGTACCTTATGTAATTTCTCTTATTTAATCCTTGTAACTGTCTGATACTTTGTAGAGAAGAAACCAAGGTGAGAAAAATTTTAAACATTTGCTCGGGTCACCTAGCTAGTGTGTATTTGAGGAAGGATTTGAAAGTGAAGGACTTTGCCTGACTTATAGTGTCTTGTATGGTGTTATGAATGTTTTCCCAGAGTTCTGTGAAAACCCTGAGGAACTGAGATTCCTCACCACTAGGTCTGTCTGACTTTGGAGTTCACATTTTTATCCGCCATAGAATGTACTTGTCCTTAAAGCCCTGTGCTCTGGAGCCTTGCATGAGAAGACGCACTACCGAGGAGTGTGGCAGGACCTTGTCTGTTCAGAGCCGAACATTTACATGGCCTGTGCTTCCAAAACTGCTGAGAAAGAGGATATTGGGTTAAGCTGGACTTACAAGTGTTAGCTTATGTAAATTTAGCTTCATAGTTCTTGCCTTTTTTTTTTTTTTTTTTTACATATTTACTAAGCAAATTTTTAATCTTTATTTAAGTAGGTCCGTCTCATGGGAAAGAATGTGCTAACCAGCTATTTTGAATATTGGTCCCCATGGCCATTATATTTCCTATTATCAATTATTTAATTGACTTGCTGGTACCAATTAACTTTGGGTTTGGGATACCTTGAGACAATTGCTCTTTCCTCCTCCAGGGATTAATCACCTCTGTATATATTGATGATTAAACATGCAGATTTATAGAAGCAACATAGACATTGGAAATGTTTTTAATACTGCATTTGTGACATTATGGTTATCACCTTACAGTCTATTCAATGCTCTTAGATATATTACATTTATTTCTGTGATCTTTTTATTAATATCCATCTCACACTAAGCTATTAGCACAAGATCATGGATTGTTCTTTTTTTATTCATCAGTAAGCCTCCAACAACTGGCATTGAACTTGGCTCACTGTAGGTTCTTGATCAACATTTGTTTGATGATTGAAGGCTCTAGTCTGATTCTCACCAGATCTTTTAAATGTAGGCAGAGAAAGCGACCTTATCCCCATTTTAAGATGAGCAAAGTAGGGCAGAGGTAAGTTAATGTAACTTCATCATGGTACTGTGTAAGTGGTCAATTACTAAATCCATGGTGGTGTTCCTAGTCATTTCTCTCATTTTCTGCAGTATAATAAAAAATAGTGACTATTCTATGAGTCCTCAAGCTTATACAATTTCAGGGGCCCTCTTTAGCAAACAAACAAGCTGACAAGCAAAGAAAACAACACTGCATGTATAAAATCAGGTACAAAGCTTATGAAAGTAAGTGGCCCTCAGACTTAAGCTTCACTTGATTCATGTCTTACCCACCTCTGGTTATGTTAGCTTTTATTTTGTCCTACTGATTTGTCGTGAAGGCCATGCCAGACTCTAAGAGGAATGTGATTTTTTTTCTGATAGAATTCTTGCATGGATTCTCTTCTTGAATTATGGACTCTTTATCTTGACTCATCCCCTTCATTCAGGACACTGGGCACAGGATAATCATAAAACCAAATTCTCAGTGGCTGTTTCGAGGGGCTCCTCTAAGTAGCTTTGGGGATGAGTCTGGTTTAGACATGTGGAAGCTGGGGGATAATGATGGGAAGAGAGACTCTAGGGGAGTGGGATCATATCAGTGAAGACCCTTGGGCAGTAAAGCATAAAGCATGTGCAGAGAGCCGAGAAGCAGAGAGGTCAATATGGGCCGTTGGATGCTGAAGGGGCAGTAATGCAGGGCGAGTTGGAGAAAAGGTTTGGTCTTCATAGAGACAGCCTTAAGGACTGACTACAATGTCTGAACTGCAGACAATAGGCTCTGGGAAGTAACATATTTTTTGAGTTGCTGTGCTAAGATGAATATTATATATCGATAAAACAAACCTCAAAGCATTGCTAAGGTGTACTGTGTTCATTCCACATTTCAATCATGGACCCAAGGAAAGAGAGTATCTTGAAATCAAAACACCATCTTTGCTATTCCACTGGGAATGATCAGCCACGAGTCTCGCCCCTTGGCATAGCCTTTATGCAGTTTCCCTTCAGCCTCTTTGGCTTCTCCTCTCTGACTTGCCTAGATCTCTGCCCTGTGTCACTGTTTTTCCTTTAGTTACACACACTCTCCTCTAGTCCCATTTCTTGTCATGTCACCCCGGTGTTGATGACACCTCAGATGGGTATCTCCAGCCCTAACCTTTTCCTTAAGCTCCAGAGTCATTTAACCAAGACTGCCCCTTGCAGGTCTGATGGGATTTTCAAACTCAACATGGCTAAGTAAGAACTCTGAATGTGTCTCCCTGTGTCCCCTGTGCCCCCAACCTGTACCTCTCCTAGGCTCTTATCAATTTAGAAAACACTTCTGTATTTGTTCAGCCACTCATGTCAGAAACCTAATAGTCAACCTGGATTCATTTCATTCCCTCGTACTCCATATTTAATCCATCACTAAATCTCTATCTATAGAATGTATCTTGAACCAAAAGAAGTCATCCTCCAAGGATGCTGGAAATACATTGGCAACAAAGAGAGCAGAGCCTCTGAATCACAAAACACTGAAAGAGCAAAACCCAAAATTCATGGACAATATTTACAATAAAACTAGGTGGCAGTGTATCCCCCCTCGTATCCAAAATACACTGAACAGATTGTGATCTTTAAATACCATTTGCCACTAAGATAAACCGGGGCTCCTTAGAGGGCTAATCTTAGATCTGGGGCAGGCAATATACACGTTGAGTCTGGGACATGTTTGATTCCAGATACCGAGAAACCTGTCCAAGACAACTTTGAGACCATATTGAAAGAATGCTGTAGCCAATCTGAAGCCATTGGTAAAGATGGGTCTATTTGAACTTCGGGGAAAAAATAAATGTAATAGATAAAAATCCAACAAATATTGTTTAAATCCATTAATTGAAAATTATATCTTTAATCAATTAGCTCCATATGTTTTTCCCACAAAAGGAATGTAAAACAAATAACAGTCTCTCTGTATATGCTCTGCCTTCCAGAAAGCTAATTATTGATCCCATCAATGTCTTCTTTTTTTAACTTTTATATGTATTTATTTTAAATGTATATGCAGTAAAATTTGCCTTTTCTTGATATACAGTTCTTAGAATTTTGGCAAATGCGTAGAGTCATGTCAGCACTATTATATTCAAGATAAAGGACAATTTCACTAATGCAAAACATATGCTCCTCCTTTGCTCACAACCCCTAGCAACCACTTATTTGTTCTCCGTCCTTATTATTTTGTCTTCCCTAGAAAGTCATGAGAGTGGAGCTATGTAGTTTGCTGCCTTTTTAAGTTTGCATTCATTCACATAATGTAATTGAGATTGATCCACATTGCGTGTGTCAATAGGCTGTTACTTACCACTGCCTAGTCCTGTTACGTTGCATGGACAGACCACTGTTTCCTCGCTGTTTACCAGTTAAGCACAGGACATTTGGGTTATTTTCAGCTTGAGTTATTATGAAGACATCGACTATAAGTATTCATTTACAGGTTTTAGTGTGAGAAACAGTTTTCATTTCTCTTGGGTAAATACCTGAGTGTGGGATTGCCAGTTTACATTATAAGTGGATACTTAACTTTATAAGAGATTGCCAGTCTGTTTTCCAATGTGGCTAAATCATCATAATACATTTTAGAAAGGAAAAAAAAAAACTAAGAAATGCTTTTTCTTTGGAAGATGATAGGGAAACAATGCATTATCTTCAAAACTGATAGATTCTTGATTAAGATTCAAGTGCTTATCCCATCTCTCCTATCTGTACTATATCACTGGGTAACCAAATAGCAGATAAGAATTGACTCTTTATAAAATTATCCCTGATAAGAAATGCCATGAAATGATATGCAAATATTACCATTTTGCAACCTCTAATGTATTAATAGACTAATAGTACTAAGTACAAATTTTTACTAGTATCACAGAAAGAGGCACAGTCAGGTATAATATCGGCAGTTGTTTAGCCAGGAAATATTTTCAAAACTGGGCTATTAAAAAAAAAAAAAAACCCAAAAACCTCATAATCAGACAATGGTATGATGATTACCAGAGGGAAAGGGGGTGGGGGAGGTAGGAGAGGGTATGGAGGGATAAATGGTGATGGAAGGAGACTTGATATTGAGTGGTAAACACACAATACAATCAATATACAGATTATGTATTTTAGACGTATACACTGGAAACTGATGTAAGTTTATTAACCAGTGTCACCCCAATAAATTGAATAAAAAAGAAAAAAAAAGAAAAAAACAAGGAAACTGTAAAAATCTGCACAAATCTCTTAACAGCATCTGCCTGAAAAGGAAATGTTGGCTTTGAGATTTAAGAAGACCTGCGTGACCTAAGACATGCATTTCCCAGGAGTGTAGAGGAGGAGTGTTGAGAATAAAGACAGCGACAAAATACCTTTTGTTTGTAACATGTTCTAAGTGTTCTCTCAACATTCCATGTTTTTAAAAATGAGCTATATTAGGTATCAAACCAGATATACTAGGATCTTAGTTATTTTTTGAATACATGACTAAAAGGTCAAACACATTTTGGAAGAACTTGAGGCAAAGGTCCCCGGAATTATAACCTTAACTAGACTGTAACACGATGCCTATTTAGCAGGATTTTCTTGGGAGCATGTAAGTTTTCTTCCCAAAAGTCAAAATCAAGATAGTGAAATCTATTGATAAAAATTTGGGGGAAGGCATAATCATGAATGCTTTCTCAAAAGTAATTCAGAATCTACTTTGTACCTATATTTCTAGCTCCAGCAGTGAGTTGTTTTATTTGCAAATAAAGCACTTTCTACAAAGCACATTTCTATCTACATAACAAAGCTCAGTAAAGTGTTTTATTCCCTGCTGGCCACTATTACAGTTCTATTTTTTCATCAGCAGATGTTCACTTATTTCTAACTAGGTATAAACATGACATTGAATGATATCACTGTGGTTCATAGATGTATGCCTTGCTTATCTGAAGTTTAACACCCTTTTCTGTTCTGTTCTGAGGAGTAGACAGCATGCAAAGTGCTGAAGTGCAGATCATTCGGTTTAAGGTGGATACATTAGTTTGCATAATGGATTAAAACTTAGGAAAGGAAAAATGAAACTCACAACCCCCCCATGAGAAACCTGCTCATCATTGTAGAGATACATACAAGGAACTTGCCATTCTTATAGGTGTTTCCTTCCTTGAAAATAAGGATACGATCTAGTGAATTGAAAAGGAAGCACTTCTATGATCTCTATAGGAAAATCAAACACAAATTTTGGGATAAAAACATCAAAGAAAAGAGACGTCTGCTTTTATTTCTTGTTGCAAGGAAACACTTCAAAGAAAATCAAGCTACTCTCTTTTCACTTTATTGTGTGAGTTTCCATGATGATTCTCCTATACATGACTCCTGCCATGTTGGAACATAATATAACACATCTGATGGACATTTCATTCATAAAACCTCCTCTCTCAATACATACCACAGAGCTCACTTCTTTGGATAGTGGGGTGTTTATTTCAGCTTGCTGGCTTATTTATGTTTTTACAAATTACCTATATCATATATTTTTTTGCATATATTTCTACCAAGTCAACATATTCTTGGATAAATTGGTTTCCAGACAACAAAACAGGATCTCATGTCCATCTCAAGTCTGTACTCTTTCTTCTCCCTTTAATGCAGTCTACACAGATGTATTACCTTCTACTTAGTTGTACATAATGCAATATTTATGATAATAAAGCGTTAATTCAATTAACATGGTATGCTTACCAGCATCAGTTTGATTGTCTGAAATTATGGCAGGGGTTTTAAAGACATTGCCATTTTGATCGGTGTTTCTTAAAGTTGAATATATTTAGTGATGATTTAGCAAACTCCTATATGGTTCCAGGTATGGTTCTAAATATGTTGTAATGGTTAACTCATTTAACCTGAATAAGAGTCCAACAAGATAGATTCCATTACTATAACCATTTTCCAGGAGAGGAGCCTGAAGCTCAGACCTATGGAATACTTGCACACTCATGGTAAACAGTTGAGCTGAGTACAGGAGCCCAGGCAGATTGGCCCCAGAATCTATAACCACTATGCGAGTCATAAGAAAACCCAGGGATGCTTCTCCAAGTGCAGATTCCAGGGGACTCATCACTAGCAATTTTGTTTTCTTTGATTAACTCCCAAGAATTTGTCTGACTTCTTGCATTTATTTCCTTGCTTGACAAGCACTTTCCATGTTGACAACATGATGCAGTTATTTCATATATATATATATATATATATATATATAGACTCTTAAGAAGCTACACCATCATCTCTCGAGACGGACGGCTGCCGACGACGACGAGATATATATATATATGTTTGTTTGTTTTTTAAGGGAAACACTGGCTTCAGTAAGTCCTCTAGTCCTAGCTCCCAGATTTTAAATTTCATCATACGCCTGTATTTATTTTTCCCATAAGAAAGAGGCTTACTTCATTGCATGCGTTTTTTGGGTGCCAAGATCTCATGAGCTTCCCAAGCCCTTTGGCTTAATATGCAATTTCGATACTTTTCTTCTCTTAGACTGGTTCCTTTTGAAAGCGCAACATCTCCTTTTAGGAGTGTAATAACACCCACGGTGTTAATCTATCATTTGTGTGCTCCGTAAGTGACAAATGAGAACACAAGCCTGGAGAGCTGGCTTGGGAGTAGGGAGTGTGAGTGTAGGGAGAGCCTAAAAAGGGAGTGGGAGAGACGTGCTAGCAGATGCCACCACAAACTATGTATGGCGTGAACAGTCCGGGAAGGGCCGAGCACAGGTCTGGCTCCTTGGCTTAGCCTCAGGCTGGGTTGTTGATGATACAAACATGCCGTTTTCCAACCTTATCAGTAAGCTCCAGGTATCCGTGCTCCTCAGAATCAGCATCTCTGGATGACATACCCTCTTGGTTAGTAACTCATTTATAGATTTTGTTGCTGGTGACTTTTATTATCTAACCTCTTTAAGCAAACAGAACATAAAGTAGCTGCATTTCAGTATCTATTATGGTGGGACTATGTAGAGTCAGGAAGGTAAACATCTGCCCATCAGATCAAATGCTGTTGAATCAGCCAGGAGCCAGCAGAGGGGATTGAACACAAAGATTGCAATAGGGTCTTTGCATTTAGCACCTCTGTGAAATGGCAAGAGAAAGAAATAGAACCTAACTACTCAAGCATTCATATTGCAGCCAGAGTTGATTGCAAGGTTTGACAGCGTTAGTGTTTCTCACCTGAAGTAATTAGTAGTAACAGAACCTAAAAGCTAAACCTCCGGAAGAGGGAGGCACCATGCTGCTCCTGTATAGCTCTGTCAGCCAGTTATATACTCATTTCATTCCAGCCCTGGTTAGATGTTTGGTGCATCGCTCTAGAAGAAAGCGTCTAATTGTTCCAGTCACTGTAATTTGAAGTAATTGACTCTGGTGTTGCCTCATAGTGCCTGCAATACCAACAAGTAAGAAGGACCTTTGTAGCATTACAGTAAATAAGGTATTCCACCACCAACTTGAAAGCATTTCCCCTTCTCCTAGGAGTGCTAATGTCTGACTCTGACTTTGAAAGGAAACATTACCTCTGCTCCCGTGTGTTTCCAAGCCTTTTTTCACTGTAGTGAATAAAGGGAAGGAATTAAGTAGCGTTTAGTCATCCCAGAGGTCAAAAGGAATATTATAATTCTAGAAAATTTCCCTTTGCTGCTAAAACCCTTCATTGTTTCGGCTTGGCAGCTTTACCGGAGAGGACAATTTTCAAGACTGAATTACAGCACTGAACATGCATTAAACACAACAGGCTTGCTATTGTCAAATTATTTATGCCACTTAGAAATTTTAGCAGCTTGACCATAAAGACCAAATAGTTGAGATTTTTTATGAAAAGAAAAATTCAGAAATGCTGAAACTACCCATTGGCCTCTTGTAACTCAAACCCACATTTCTGATTGTGTCAGTGAATGCGTATTAATGATGGAGAGAGAATTAGAAAGACACATCCTACCTTGGATATTTTTAAAGGCTCTGTTTAAATGTTATGGCATTCTGGAGGGCAGCATGATGGGGTGGGAAGACCATTATCTTTTTCAATAGCACAAGCTTGAAACCAGTGTATGCAAACTATAGGACTGTGATCAAATTCTAAGACTCTGGCTCATCTGTGAACTAGGGATAAAAATACTACCTATTATATATTTTATTATATAAACCACACTAGAAAGAGCCCATAAAGAGCTCAGCATAGTACCATATACTAATTTAGAACACAATAAATGTCATTTTTATTGTTTCTATTATTGTCATTATTATTGCCACAGTTTTAATGGTATTTCGATGAACTTAGTTTTCCTGGATGAACCTGATGAAGTGAATGCTGTGGCAGAGAATGGAATAGAGAGAACATTTCTCTTTCAAAGTCATAGCCAGGGGTGCGTTTTCAATTTGATGGAATATTACCTAACTTACTGTAATTCTACTGTGATGTAAGCCCATAGCCAATTATGTTGAATTATGGTGACTGGACCAATTAGACTTTTCTTTAATAGCAATGTACCAGCTACAGAAATTTCTATTTATTCCTAGGCAAACACTAGACTATAATTGTAATCCTCTTTTGATATTAGTTATAGACATTTGACTGAGTTCTGACAAATGGTATATGGTTGAAAGTGACATGTACCACTTTGGTTGACACACAAAATCCTCTTCACCATATTACCCTCTCTTCCTTTCCCCATCTGCTACCTGGAAACTAACCATCCATATGCTGAAGATAGAAGCTCAGTCCCTGGATGCTACATGAACAGACCTTCCCTACAGGAGCAAACAAAGATACCATTAGTTGTAATGTATATTAGAGAAAAACATACTTACATTGTATTATGTTACCAAGTTTTGACAATATCTACTAGAATAAATGGTTATGCAAGCATCGTTGTTAACCTTTTCACCTCCTGAACACCATCTTTAAAATTAAATATAACTTTTAACTATATTATTGAAAAACAGGAGGTAGAGACAATTAACTTAATAAATCAGAAAGAGTACAAAACAAAGAGAAAATTATTTTCAGTCTAAAATTCCTCACCTATCCAAAATATCAAATAAGAGTCCAAAGTAGAGCATAGGTCTTATTGTGACCTCCTCCAGGCTGTTGAAGAATATGGTCTATCAAAACAGGGCAACAATCAAGAAAGACATCCTCGGAACGGAGCATCCAATGTCGGAGAGAGGCAATAGGCATTCCCAGGATGGTATTGATTGGAGGGGGTACGAGGAAGATACCTGCACAGCACATCTCAAAACCAACCAGGGCCACAGCGAAGCCAGAAAGACTTCATTATTAGTCACCTTAGTGTTTGGGTATGAAATAGAGGTAGACACATAGGAAAAATGAGACAAAATCACCGCGAAAAAACCCACTTATATAACATGGCTCTATTGCGGTTAGTATTTGCATGAGAACTGGGACTTTGTTTTTAATTAAAAAATTATGACAACGACTATTTTAAAAGGCTGGGAGGAATGGGTATGTATGTGTATTGAAAAGTGGTTAGAAAAGGTTCATCCTTATCTTTCCAAAGTAGAGACTTATTAGGAAACACCTCTAACTGATAAATGATAGCTAAAATCACGGTGTGAATGTGTTATATAAAAATACTAAAGTAAATACCACCTGAAAAACAGGTTAAAGCGTGGAGAATTGGCATCTCTTGGAAGCCAAAATTAAGAAGAGGATGGAATGGAATAGGGAAGGCTTGTAGAGCTAGTGAATTTTTAGCATTATGCACATCTAAATTTGATGTAAGAATTAAATGTGTTTACACACATCAAACTGCTTTCCCAACCCACAGCCTTGCTTTTCTTTACTTCAGACAGTCTAACTACTTCTAGCTCTCCCTTCACTCTGCCGACTGGATGGAGCAATCACCCCCAGGCTTTTCAGATGGAGAGCCGCCTACAGACTTACTAAAATTTTAGATGGTATCAGTAATTTTTAAAAACATAGGCCATTTCAACTCCTATCCAGGTTAAAAATCATTAGCTAAATGATGGAGTATTTACCTGACTAATACTATAATACATCATTTTTATTGAGCATTTGCTATGTATCAGAAACTGTTCCAAATTATATTTATATAAAATATTATGAGTTGTGTATGATTATTTCACTTCCAGATGAGGCTCACAGAGGTTAAGTAAATTACTCAAGGCACATAAGACCAACAGTGGTAAAAGCATGACAGAAACCCACGATCTGAGTATGGATTGGAGCAACATTTAATTACCACTCTATATGGTTCTGCTATGCTTGTTTTACAAACTCCACTTATACCTGTCCAATCCTGGATAGTCTAGTAAGAGCCTAGTTCAACTAGACCTTGAAAATGTTGTCTGTTATCATCATGAATTATGTTGGTCAATGTTTCCTGTTCTAACAGTGTTTGTACTTCTAACTATAGAATAAAGATTGTAACTTTCTGTTCATGGAATTACATATTTAGTGAGTAGGTTGATAAAGCAATGTCAGACCTACTAAAGACCTTCAGGCATCCCACATTTATAATGTGGAAACCGTCACCTGTACCAGGGATTCCTAAACCTGGCTGATTGGAATTCCCTTGGGGTATTATATATTAACAACAACAAAAAAAAAGAGCAACCTAATAAATTAAAATCACTGAGAGTGTAACTTGGCAACTGTAGTATTCAAGTGCATCTCCGAATAGTGAGGTGATCAGCCAAAATTGGAATCACACTGTCTTTGTGAATAGTCAGATGGAAATTTCATGTTCCTTTGTCATGCTTCTTATCATTAACAGAAAAACAATGACTTATGCTTAAAACAATAAATTCTAATTACAGATCATCAATGTACACTACATTAGGGCCTGCACTAAATGTGGACTTAACTAAAGCAGAGAGGACATTTCATGCTTTGTAAAAAACAAACATTATGAGAATAAAAATTTCCCAGAATGATATGGCCTCTTTAAGTTTTTCATTCTTTTAAAGTTATCTTAGAAATTGTATAAGTTGTGGTGGGACTTCACATCGAGAGGACCCGTTGAAATTCTCTTCCATTTTTGTCTCGCTACATTGGCTGCCAAGTTGAGACCCACAACCTGGAACTTCATTCGGAAGTCACTCTGCCTCATTTTGTTCCTTTGGAGTCTGACCTTTACTTTATCCGAATATCATTGGTCTGCAAATATTAAAATGAGTTGCTGGCCAGTCAGTGTTGCAAAATACGTGAAACACTTTAAAGCATTTTCTGGCTGGCTCAGAAGTGCTAATTGTGCAAAGTTGATCTCTCAAAAAGGTTTTACCATTGAAAGCATTGCTTTCCATAATTAGGCAAGTAAAAGAGTCCGTAACAACTGCGTGTTGTGCTTCCATCTCAAATAATTTCAAATATTAAATGTTCATAGAGTAGGGTTTTAAACAGGTCTCTGCGTCTTAAAAGCCACGTAGGCTATAGTGGAATAACCTATGCCCAGCATGTGCCAAAATGTTTTTGCAACCGTAGGTAATAAAATTGTGATCTCCTGTGGCTGTAAGGGAATTTGAAACATTATGCTGTCCTAGACTCCTCAGCCTGGTTTTTGGTAAGGAGGTCATTTACCCCATCCCAGACATTTAGGCATTATTACCAGCCTGCTGGGGTGTTTAATAACCTCTCCATCAGGAAATGCCTTTACATATCTGAAATCTACTAGGCTTTCTCCTTCTCCCCAAGAATTCTTGTAGAAAAAAAATAAAATAAAAAGCTGCTTTAAGGTTGAGGCGTCAGGCTGCACAGTAAGTCTTGGGATTTGTTCTCCCATTGAAAATATGGTAGCTGTGTGTTTCGATCCTCAGCAGGATACATGGAGCCATCCCACATGACTGTAAAATTTGTGCTCTAACGCACGGCACCAGGTAGAATGGTGGCATTGGGGTTGAATTCGCACACACCCCTGTCTCTAAAATCAACACCTACCAGCATGGTAGCTCCACCCCCAGGAGGCATCTTTTGCTAATCTTCTACCCGAGAATGAGGACAAGCCCCACGGGAGGTGTGTGTGTGTGTGTGTGTGTGTGTGTATTTCCCCCAACTTACTCCAGGTTGACCTAATAAGCAGCGTAGGAGACAGTGGCAATGAGAGTGAGTCTCACCTTAAATACGTCTTTATGTTTGTTGTTGTTATTTTGTTTTGTTTTGTTTCTGTTTTTGTCCCACCAGAGAAATTCTGATTCAGCAGGTCTGGAGTATTGCCTGGACATTTTTTACTTGTATTTTCTAAACAAACAGTTCAGCTTACTCTGGTGCCGGTGGGCTAAAATCCTGCTTTCAGAAAAACGTGCGTGGGTGGGTAGTGTAGCTTCATTAGATCAGCACCCGGTTGCCTAATCCATCTACTTGCACTGGGACTTGGAGGCCTTGGCTGGCTGGTTGGACCTCGTCTGACTTGAAGTCTGAAGCCCGTGGAAGTCTTCAGGTTATCAGTGAAGTTGACCAGTATCAGCAGCATTTATATAACTCTGTCTCTTTGTATATCTATTTTCTCATGTTAGCTATTCCTGTGTGCTTTCCTTTTATTTTTAATTCAAAAAACAGTTATTAAGTATTTATTCCACACAAGGCATGGTGTTTGACAGACCACAGCGGCCCAGTCACAACTGAGTAGGATGCTTCAGGTATGCACACAAATAACACAACTTAAGGTGTAAAGGAATAAATTTCATAAGAATCCCAGTGCTTCAGAGTTTAGAGAAGAGAATATAATACCATTAATGTTACTGTGACACAATACATGACTTTATATTATCTACAGAGGCAAAGGCAGGACTCAGAGATGCTAATAATTAGATTAAAAAAAACCTATTGGTTAATTTATTTCACTATTGTTTTTTTTGGAGAGGTGGGTGTTATAATAGTACAAATGATTTAAGTCTACTCACCATGGCATTCCATTTGAAAGTATTCAATTGAGGTTTTTATCAGATATAAATGAGTAGCATAGATTAAAATGATAATCCGTACAGAGTATGTATACTCAGGAGTTTCTAAATTTTAATTTACGTGTTTGTTCTGATATTAATTTGTGTACTGCAACTCTAGAAATAAATTCTGATTTAAAGTTGGCAGCATACTGCTTTAAATATGTTAGATTTCTTTAGCTCTGGCAGTTTCTCTTTTAGTTATTTTGGTATGTAATAATATTGCTTAGGTTGTAATCTCTTTCGACTACCAGTATGTCAAGGTGGAATAATTGTTGATTCAATTGTTGAATCCTAGGCACCAAAGTAAGAAATCTCATTCATCATCAGACTGTTTTCTAGTTTGTAACCACCTATGAGGATACCTGCATCCCTTACCTGCAGCATTGCTCCTACATTTCACATGAGATAATATGAATAAATTAACATTTTTGTAACTGTATAAATCAGGATGTTTTCTTATCTGATCATAGGGTTAGTCAATAAATGAAACTGTTAAGGGTAGAAAATATGAATGGAGAAGTTCTTAAGAGCACTCTTCAAACTGAGCCTAATCGGAATTCCTCATTTATAAAATGGGGGTAATAGTAGGAGCTTCCTGACGGAATTTTTTTTTTTTTTTTTTTTTTTTTTGAGAATAAGAGAAATGAATGTGATACTTAGTATGATGCGTGCCGACACAGGGTATGAGCTTCAACTTAACCCAGCAGCTGGTTATTGAACATATCCTATGTGGCAGTTACACCATGCTACTTGCAGAGGAAACAGATAAACAAAACCGAGTCCCTGGCCTCATGGGCCTTACAGCAGGAAGACAGGAACCTCAGAGCAACTCCAAATTCTGAAGCAGTCATAAAGGGCTGCTTTTGTTGCCTTATTTATTTCAGATGGCACCTTTTAAACATGCTTGTTTATTCTTAGTCACTCCAGATTTAGTAGCTCCACTTAGGATGTATCCAATAGTATTCATTCCCATAACACAACAATTTAAAGTTTAGAACAGCGTCTGTTCAATTCTCCCTTTTCCCCCTTGTATGGCTTCAGATACACTCCATTAAAGGGACCATGTAGTTGAAAAATTACCAACTAGGATATTGTAGCTACCCCCCATCTCATTTTTTGCTGAGATCATTTGGAATGATGACTGGACAAGACAGTTAGCTTCTCTAGGTGTTAGTTTCCTCAGTTGTTTCTATGAGAGATTATGCTGTTAAAAAAGGAAGAAAGGATTCTTTAACCAAGACTTATTTTTCTCTAAGTAAGATGGCAGCCATCTGCAGACATTCAAGCAGAACCATGTGAACGAGGGTTAACCCGTATCAGAGGGAACATGGGGAAAGGAGACTACAGAACTGGACTAGCTAAGGTTTTCTTGGCCAATTTACCTACAGCATGGAACTTGTTGACAATACAAATGATGTTACAGGTTTTCTTTCCAGGAAAAGGAAATATACAAATTTCTATACACAGGAACGTTGTGTCTAGGCATCGTGTTTCCCAATCTCTCTATTATGATTTCTTGATCCATTCTTGATGATTCTTTTTTAACTGTAGAAGATCTCTTGAAGGGAAATACTGAACTGAGGCCATACATGAGAACTTGATGTCTTAGACCACTTGGAAAGCTGGTGAAAAGAACCATTTTAAAGAAGAGTCAACGTGGCATTGCCATATACAGTGGGGGGCAAATGTAGGTTTACAGTTTTTCATATGGAAAATAATAAATAATGAATACCTAATAATACAAGGATGAACTGTGTTTTGTGTACTCACAGCTATAAACCTACTTTTGCCCCACCCAATAATAGAGACCAATTTAGACAAGGGGCATAGAAGAAATCCAGAAATCTCTTTCAAGATGTGATGATGTACCCATGTGTGGGTATTGTTGCATGTGAAAAGTGTCATTGGATGGAAAACTTAATGCAGTTGGCCCAAGGTTTGAAACTGTGAAATAATATTAGATGAAGATCCTAATAAAGATGCACCAACATCCTAAATAAAAACATTACTGGTAAGGGTTTTAGTATTTTGACTTTTAGCTTTTGTTTACTAGATAATATGATGGGTTTACTTTGCTTGAGGATTGCAGGATTTTTATTATTGTAATTGTAAGAAGATTAAGCTTATCCAGTAGTTATATTGTTCTGAAAATTGTACTATCTCTTTAAAAAGATTGACATGTTTTGTGAATTGCAAAGCACTGCCTTGTTTTCAAAATGAATGGACTCATTTCCCATTTAAGTAGTGGTCTTCACTGTCTGCCCTTTGAATATATGCCGGAAAGTGTCTGATGTGCATGTATTTATCTTACAGCTTGACAAATGGAATTAATGCCAAAGTGTTAAGCCATTACTGTGTAGGGGAATAGAGGTCTTACAAATACATTTGCTATTTCACTTTCCCTGTATGTTGTGTGCGTTAAAGTCCGGGTTAATGATGTCCTCAGAAAGTGCCTGGTCTGTTAAATGGTAGTGGTGATGGAATATGGTTGGTCCCCACTTCCAAAAGAGTGGCTTTATTTGGTAATAAATCCACAGTGTTGGAAAGGTAAGGATAGGAGGCAGGGATGGGTATGAGGTACAGACCCAAAGAATCAATTAATACCCCCGATCTCTGGAAGCCTTTGCCGTAGTCCTGGAGCTTCCTCTCTGAGAGTAAAAACAAGCCCCTCACGGCAGCCACCACCTTTGCAAGGGGTTCGCATCAGGGATGTAAAGGCACTAGCATCTTAAAGTCCGTGTCCCCAAGATAACATCTGCAGCTGTGACTTAGTTCTGGGACAGAGGCGAAGCAGAGGTGCCCGATGCCCTCACTTAGGAGAATGCAGACCCAGCATTCTTGGGGAGAACGAAAAGCAGAAAATCATCGCTTTAGCCCCTCCCTTCCTCATGGCGTAGGGTTCTCCTTCTCCCAGGTACCATCTCGTCTCCTGTGCCCGCCCCTAACCGTTTCAAGGTCAACACAGCCCCCCCCCCCCCCCAGGCTCCGGGATCAGAAAGTCTCAGGGCAAAGTGAAACCACATGAACCCTTAGCTTTTTGAGCTTCCCAGAGCCCAGGTCCTCTAGATTTAGAGAAGCTTCAAGGACAGTGGTGGCTATCAGTGATGCTTGCCTTAGTTTGTTTTCTTAAATTGAAAACCTAGCTTTTACACTTGAAGACACAATTACACTGCATTGTGATTTGCTTTCAAATTAGCTTTATTTTTACTTTTAATTTTTTAAACCCTCTCCCAAGGACATATTTATTGAGAGAGGGAGGGGTAGAGAGGGAAAACCATCAATGTCACAGAAACATTGATCGACTGCCTCCCATTCGGATCCCGACCAGAGACTGAATCCGTAACCCAGGCATGTTCGCCAAATTGATGCTCCAAACAACTGAGCCCCACCAGCCAGGCAATTTATTTTTATTTTTATTTTTATTTTTTATCAATATATCCTGTTTTCTAAGGGCAGAGGTTCTGTCATGTTCATCCCTAAAACCTCGTAATGCCTAGATCAGTGCTTTGGACAAAGTAGATGCATATTTAATGCTTCTGTTGAATTATATCAAAATCTCCCACCATCCTTTTAAAGGAATTTTAGTCAGTTGTGCTTCCCATCCACTTCCTAGGCAACCTATGACTAGAGATGAAAGGTATTCTGTATGCTTTGCATTTAAAATTACTCTTTTTCCTTGGTGAACAGAATAGTTATCCCTGAACTTATTTTTAAATTGGAACACTCAAATGATTAAAGTTTGGTATTATTTACCTATCAAAAGTTATTTTCTACTGAATATTCTTCCTTAAAAACATTGAAAATTTCTAAAGCGACTATGCCAGATAATCAAATCCATAGGACACAAAGTAGCAATTTTATTTGATGCTGACATTCTTTTTAGGTTTTTCTTTAAAGAAAGTCTATGCACAATCCATTGAGCCATTAGAAAAAGAACTTCTATTTCTAGTACCCACTGATGCCTTTTGGAGCTCCTCTTGGTTGGGAATTTAGTATTAACAAAGGTATTTGTGATGTCTTATATATTCTGTACTCTAGTATTCAGCTGTAATATCATTCATAATTACTATATATTTAAACCTCAGTCTGGAATTCAGGTGTCAAAGGAAAAATAGTACTGGGAAAGTCTTCATTATCAGTTATGAGCTGCTGTAAAACTTACAGTGTTAAAACATCCCTTGAAATAGACATTAGAGACTTGAAAAGGGGGTAATATAAAATTGATCAAAACTTATATTTCAAAGCAGCCTTTCCCACCAGCCAGGAAAAAAAAAAAAAGGAAAGAGGCTTTAGACAGAAGTGGTTTAGGGTTATTTCATACATGAACACTTAAAATCAGACAGTTCTATCCTTTATTAGAAACTTTATATAGATAGATAAATAAGTGCTTAAATATATGGATAGATGGATAAACCAGATCAGGAATAAACTCCAGAAATAACCAACTCACCATGAACCTCATCTCTCTGGGGAGAAACAAAACGATACAGAGGTTTACCGGCAGCAAAGGTTAATCGGGATTCTGGGGGCCCATCTCCTGCGCAGCAACTGACAAGCATTTCATTGGGAAGGACTCTGAAGCCTCAGTGAGATTACGGAGATCAAACCCACCAGGAGCCAGATTGCCGGCAGGAGGAGGGGTCAGAGCTGGATCGGGTGAATGGGCCTGAATATTGATGGAGGTCTGCATCTCTTCCAGAAGCAGTTCCCATTTCACCCCACCCGCTCCGGAAATCTTTCTGCCCAGAACCACACAGCACTTAGCAGCAGCATCCCCTATTATTACCATCGTGGGTTCCCGCACTTGAGAACTTAATAGATCGTTAGTTTTCCCATCAGAAACTCCACACTCTCAAATTCTATTTTACCTCTGTACATATGGTACATGTCCACACTCAAATTGTGAAAAATGTTTCAGTTATTAGTCTGGCTTCAAGTATCACATGTTTACTCCAGTAATATTTTATCATTCCCAGTTTCCATCCATTCTACTTGTTTGGGAAGAAAAAATTGTTAATATAATTATATTTAAGGATTTTGTTGTTCGGCTTTATTTGTTTGATTAATTTGATTTAGCAGACCAATTCACAGTGTTGTTACAGGTTTGTTTTCCCATGAACACTATTAGAAATTGGAGTCCAAACTTATTTGATCTAGAAAAAGGGACTGAAAATGCGATTATTATTTTGGAGACTATAAAGATGTAAATGCAACATTTGAACCATGGCAGAACTTAATCATAGCTCAGTAACAAGTTCTCATAGCAAGAATGAGTTATAATAATTAAGGCCAGATTATTAATTGGAGAAAGATAAATAGAAGCATAGGAGAGGAACTTCCGAGACACATAATTATGAAGAGATGAGAGAGAGCCAGAATTATGTTTAGAATTTATTTTTAGAACATCTGTGAGTCCTTGTGTTTATCTGTGGAACCCAAGAAAAATAGATTCTGGTGATTGTTAAGTAGGACTGTTATTGCTATGTTCTTAGGTAGGAGAGTGTTACAATAGTTTCCAGTTCTTCTCCTATTTGTTGCCTTATTTTTTGGACTTTGGTGAAGGTAAACCCAACACATTCCAAAGTCACATAGCAAATGTCTGATGACCCGCAAAGCCCGTCTCCCGAGTAAGTGAAACACCACCCGCATCCACATTGTCAGCAACTTATCAAAAGTATCTTTTTGGTTGGTCTCATTTCTCCTTTACACCGTTTTTGAAGGGAAGTTTTATATTTGAAAGACTACGTGAACTCTTGGACTGCAATTGATTCTTTCCATCACATCCCTGCTGGGTATGCATCCCGCTCGTTTTCCAATAGGGCGGTAAGGGTTCTGAATTTCTAGTCTCAGTGTAGATCTCCAAGGACTGAGGACGGCAAAAAGCGGACAAGTCTTTGTTACCCAGGGCTCTGGCCGTCAATGGTAGTATCAGTGATCGGGCAGAATCTGCCTCTCTTGCTGTTTCCCAGGTCCTCCGGATAAATTGATTACTTTGATCCTTAAAGCAGTAGATCTGACACTTCTCAGCAACACTAAATTCCCTTCCTCCCCATTTTGAATAGGGGATGTTTATAGCTGTAGTCTGCTCCTCCTCCGGAATCACACATTGACAGTGGGACCCTCCCCCCTGCCTCTCCTGTTACCAGTGGCCCAGTGTGGAGACACGTGCTTATTGAACATGAGGCCTTTTCATGGCGCTGAAAACAGCGCACAGAAGCTGAATACATTTACTACCCCATTAAATGACTAAAACTGTTTCTTCTGTGAACATCACGCTTTTCTGTATCTTCAGTTCATCTTAATCTGTTTTAGTGCCTGGCTTCTCTCAAAAACCTCTTTTGAATGCTGTTATTCATGTCAGAGAACAGCTGTTAAGAGGAAGAAGAATAAAACAAAATTAGCAGTTGATCGAGAGTCCTTTAGGCTGCCACCCTTTCCATTAAGGATTTGATCTCCTGTGAGTGCAATGCTTTTCCTGGCACACGATGATAGAATAACCCTGACAGGAAGGAAAACCCGAGGAAACAGAAACTTGATCTGAGATACGTCAGCCCACCACCCTCTCTGTTCGAATTTTTCATTTGATGGGATAGGTGTGGTATCTTAGTCTCAGTTGCCAGGAAGGGCTTTCTCATGTGAGGCCATCCTGAACCCTCCTCCCCCATGCATTTCCTTACACTTTGTAAAGATTACCTTTGCTTTCCTATTGGCCATGGAAGGTGTTTCTAGCAGACACTGCTTTTCGGCAGAAATCTAAGGCTGCCTCTTGATGACATATTGTAAGCCTTCATCAAGAAAAAAGTACGCAGTTACAGGAAAAAATTAAAAATTAAAAAGAAAACCTCTGAGAGTACCTTTGTTGAAGTGGCTTCCTGCAAGAGAAATGATGAGTCAAATTTTGATTCTCTTTGCTGTAAATTATCTACTGCCTTAAACAGGAATAGAATAAGCAAAAAAGAGGAAAAGAAAATTTTAAGATTAAGAAGATCAATTTATTCATTATAAATTGAACTCAGCACATTAATTCTGCAATATTGGATTAAAAAGGAAGGGGGATCATTAGATCTCCAAATGACCTTTTTATTCCACACCCATGGGAATGAAGTTGAGACATTCTGTTAGCCTTTTTTGTTTGTCTTTTGTCTTTTTTTTTCAGTTCCAGCTCTGCTGAGGCCCTTGCCGTCCTTCCCAGAGAGCAAAGAGCGTAGGGCGTAGGGGCTTCTCAGAACTGGGCTCTTGACCTGGCTTCCGTGTCAAACGTGGGGTTTAAGAACCAGAGAGGTAGATCCATCCAAAAGGATGTTTTTCTTCTCAAATCCTAACTCAAAACATTGTATTCTGAGCCTTGGCTGGTCAGTTATCAACCTGAAGCAGACTACCTGAGTCAGTAACTTTCATAATGGCTGCTTTAGCTCCTTTTTTATTTTTATTTTTTAACTTCCTCCCCTCTCAACATCCACAAAGACTCAAAAAATTTTTCTATACCTTGATGAGAATCTGAAAATTCGAGAATAAAAAATAAAGGCATATTTTTATTACTATCATTTTTGTCAAAAGGGAAAAAAATCTTACTTCTGGAATTCCTTAAGTTGCCAACCCATGGAGAGAGACAGGGTTCTGGCTCCCTCTTTTTTTTTTTTTCCTCTGGGACAATGTGTTAAAACTTACCTTTACAAAATCATTTATCATATGTATATTCCTTAACTAAGAGTCTTTTCACATCAAAGTTACACTTTGAAGCTTTCTAGCAAAATAGCAGCTGGGCCATCTATGACAGCAGCAATAATTTATTTGCGTCATTTTATTGGAGAAGAAAGTTTCATCCTTATTTAAATAGCAGTTTTAAAGCCTAATTAACTAAATTGATAGCTTTATGTATGTAAATTGCCATAACAGAAGAAGAGAATGTGCAAATTGAGGTGTGGCTAGTGCGGGCAGCCTGCCCTTGTCCGATAATGCTGCTTATTAAGCCTATCTGTATGCTCCCTGTGTCCTCGGGGGCCTGTCTGGGGGGTTATAATTTTTAACAGGGGGGAATCTGTATGGAAACGATGTCTTTAAACGTTCAGAAGCTAATCTAGCCACAGTTTTAGGAAGATGAGACTTATTATTCAGAGATTTATTACTTCGATGCCATTACATATAAGGTACACTAATGTCCTGTAAAATGCAGGTTCTGGAAAATAAAAAACCTCACCCAGTCAGCCCAGAGACCAATCAGGGGAGTACATAACGTGCTAAAGTGTTTTCATTACCCCGTAAATGCCTGTGATTCTGGTATCTTATAAAGCTTTAATCACAGCTTATTTGTTTATAAAACAGTCACGTGCAAGCATATTTAACATATACTTACCCATATATATTCAAGTGTTACAGTACTCAATATACTGTTTGTATAACATAGCAGTTATAGTAAAGTGTTATTTTCATTTCCATAAAACTTCCTTAATATATAAATACTCATTTATTTGTAAGTTTAGATGTTTATTTATGTATTAGGGTGAACCAACTGAAATTTCTGGTATTCAGCTGCATTTGACCTTATAAAAATGCTCATTCTATGTGATTGAGTGTACTGTATATGGAATTACATTTGATATATATTCATTAAAAATAAAATCGGGGATAGTTTTTCCAGTGATTGTTTTACTTTGATCATGAATCATGGATATCTCCTTAGAAAAATCAGAGGGGCATAAAATTTTGCCTGCAGTGTGAGGGTGTTCACAGCTTTCTGATGAGCACCATAAATGTACCTACTGTCCCTTAGGAGCCTTCTCCCAATGCATGAGGTTCTATAGGAAGGTAAGCACCAGAGGTCCAAGGCAGGATTGACGTAAGGACCAACTACAGGCTTAGCACCCACAGCGTCTTCTAAATGCCCACTTCGGGGAGAAAAACACAGTCAGTCCGAGCAGATGAGAGTTTATTCTCTGGATAGGTAATGGTGCCCACAGTAGCCTCTTTCCACTTCCCTCTCCAAGGCTTGCGTTTTCTGCTAGCAAGGAAGGCTGCGAGCAATTCCTCTCTCAGCCCCTAAACTGTATGTAGACCTTGGACCGAATTTCATCTCCATCCTCATCCACCAATTTTTCCCAGTGTGTTATTCGGTCCCTGAGACCATTTCCTGGGCAATCAGAGTCAACGGTGGGTGGGAACCTAAATCAGAGATTTAGGAAAAGCCTAGCAGGGTGTGATGAGTTCCCAAGATAAAAATCTTTGTTTTGAGGGTTAGTTTACCCTGGAAGAGTAAATAACATGATGGGCTCTTTCAGTTTACAGGCTGCCTGTCTCCAGCCACCTCTTTGAAATGCATGATAACAACACATTTCTATTGCGGAGGTTAATGGCAAACTGATTAACAACAGAGAGCACATTTGCAGGCAAATGGGCTGTAACAATTGTTTTGGGAGCTCCTTTGAAGGAAATGTTTTCAATAGGCTTATGAGGGCCCTTGGAATGGCTTCTTCCCTGAATGGAGACCATCCCCTCCCCATTTCTTTCTAACCTTGTGTGCTCTCTCTCTGGGTGGTGGGAGAGAAATCTCCACCATGGTTGTCCCAAATAACCTAAGAAGGCGGTGCTGGCTCTCTCAGTGGGTAGAATCTACACTTGTCGTTGCTTCGATCCACAGTCCAGGTTTACTAATTTAGAAATCAAAAGTTCGAGCTTAATATCCAGGACAACTCAATGTGCCTAGTTTCCCGTGCTTTAGAAAAGGAGTTTGGTATTTTTTCAAAACAGTCCAAGTGACAATACTACATTATTTTTATCTTCAAGTTGCAACTGCAGGGACTTCCTAGCAAAAAGGAGTATTTTTCAACTTTCCTCAAAACATGTATTAAGACCATTTTGATCACTAGAGTAGTAATACTCAGGGTCCTGAAAACCTTGTCAAGTCTGAACCGATCCCCCTCCTCCTCCTCCTCCCAAGAATTACCACTTTGGCTACGTGCAGTTGCCAACTTGACAGTGGCCTTCAGAATTGAGAATGTACCAGCATCACCTACAGGGCTCTAAAAGAAAAAGAAGATTTCCAGACCTCGCCCCCAGAGCATCTGCTTCAAGAGGTCTGGAGTAAGGCCCAATAGTTTGCATTTTCTAACAAGTAAAAGTGGTGCAGAAGAGGCTAGTTCTGGGACCTTGTTTTGAGGACATTGTTCTAGATAAATAGGCAACATCAGATGCCTGGCCCTGGCCAGGTGGCTCAGTTGGTTGGTACAGCATCCGATGCAGCAAAAGGTTGCAGGTTCAATTCCAGGTCAGGGCACATGCAGGAGGCAACAAACTGATGGATGTTTTTCTCTCTCCCTTACCCTCTCTCTGAAATCAATAACTATATCCTCGGGTGAAGATCAAAAAAAATAGATGCTTGCTCAGGTAGGGAGATATCCATTGTTGGTCCCCTCCCATCCACTAACTCACCCATTGACACAAACAGAATCAACTGCTTAGAGGGAAAAAAACCCGCGTATCACCTGTGTCCCCTTACCATCCTTGTTAGGCTCTGTGGTTGTTCTTTCATTCCCGCTTTTAGTCATTTACTTTGTCAACATGTCCCTACTGACAACTCCCTGGGCCTAGGCTTTGAGCTAAGGTTGGAGTGACAGTGATTGCAATATGGTTAAGGACCTCACTGCTATCCTGGGAGCAAGGGCAATACATAGAAAAGGCCTCAGACAAATAGAATCATTACTGTACTGAGAGGACCGAGACCCAGTGATCACACTCCACTCATCCACATACTATTTCCATAGTATTTTCTTTCATTCCTTCACTTCGAGAAGGTATTCATTTATTTTAAAGGTGCTTGTGTATCAGCATCATGGAATTAAAACCAGTACACTTTGTCGTGAAGAGAGGTAACTGGAAATTGAAGCATTTACAGCAGAGCAAGTCTATTAATATCTAGCTAGACCCTGCGACCTGCAGGAGGGTCTGTGCCTGAGGTCTCTTAGCAAATAAAAGGGAAAAGAGCAAATGCCAGAGGGATATTAAAGACACCGTAGCGATGCATGAAGGTGTTCCCTTTATGTTATTGGAATTGTTCAAAGAAAACTCTATAAAGGGGAGACTTTCTCATTATGTCATTCATCGTTATTTGTTGCTATGGCCCAAGTGCTATCTACGATGATATGAGGACCACCAGTATGATAGGTCTTCCTTTCTCAGAAAAAAATACAGATAAATAAAAATCAGCTCGAAAGAGCAGGGAAGTGCAGGAAAGACAAGACTGACCAGCTGGAGCGATCGTGTCTTTAGTCACTAACAGAGCCGGACACCGCCAGGGTGGCGAGGCTGTATAAAAATGTGGTGGCCAGGACTGCATGATGCTCTGTGTCCTGTTTACGGAGTCCCTTCAGGTCACCTGCCTTGCCCCACCTTGGAAGGGCGAATTTCAATCTCGCCCCCAGTTTTATTGAGATATAACTGGTCCACAGCAATGCAACATGGCATTAGTTTAGTTTAAGGTGAACAATATAATGAGCTGATAATGTACGTGTTGTAAAATGATCACCACAGGAAGTTCAGTTAACATTCATCACCTCGCATAGTTATAATTGTTTTGTCTTGGGTTGAGAACTTTTAAGATCTACTCTCTTAACAACTTTCAAATATACAATACAGTATTGTTAACTATAGTCAGCATGCTGTACATTACACCCCCAGCATGTGTTTATTGTATCCTTGGAAGTTTGTACTGTGTGAGTACCTTCCCCCATTTCTCCCATCTCCTAACTCCCAACTCTGACAACCACCAATCCGTTCTCTTTTACTGTGAGTTTGTTTATTTGGTGGTTTGGTCCCCCATATAAATAAAATCATACAGTACTTGTATAACACTCTCAAGGTCTACTTATCCACATTGTAGCAAATGACAGGGTTACCGTCTTTCTCGTGCCTGAATAATATTGCACTATATATCACATGGTGTATTTTATCTGTCCATCGATTGAAGAACACTTACATCAGTTCCAAGTCTTTGCTACTATACATTACCATTATTGTAAATTTAAATCTTATGTTCTTAATGCAAAACAATAGCCATGATCTGATGAGCAACTTCAACAAGTATTTCAAAAGGTGATCGTATTGCCTTGAATATCTGTCTACTACATGAAAGTGCAGTTAGAGCAGCAATATTAAAGGTCACATTTTATCATAATGACTTTTATGTGATTCCTGCTTCTGATGTAGGAATTGTACAATATTGCATCATGTAGAAAATACCATTTTGTAACTGTCACCCAGACTATGCGGAAGAGTAAAGAAGTCAACATTTTTTGTGTTGGCCACCAAGTATATGAGCACCTGTGGGCTATCCTTTATCATCTCAATGAAAATCGTGAGTCTGCATGGAGAAAGTAGGTTGACCTCAATATGGGAAGGGTAATTGCTAACAAACAATACTACTCAATATATTGCTTCATCTCTAACACCACTGAATATAACTGCAATCCATATTTATTGAACTAAAATAGCACCAACAATCCTAAGAAGAAGAAACAGGAAAGAAAAAGTAGAAATAAAATTTATTTTACACTATTTTTTCTATTTTTGACATAACATGATCTGAATTTACTATTAAACTCATTTTAAAAAATAATAAAACTTGGTCCCAGAGAGTAACTTAATTTAGACAGGTCACCATTTGAATTGATGACATAGGCACGATTAGAAACCATTCTGATTTTCAGTCCCTGCTCAATGATAACTATTTGCAATAAAAATAGTATTGGTGATGAAAATGACAACAATAATGGATAACATTTTTAAAAAAATTTATTTACTTATTTATTTTTAGAGAGAGGGGAAAGGAGGAAGAGAGGGAGAGAAACATCACTGTGTGGTTGCCTCTCAATGGCGCCCCCAACTGGGGACCTGACGTACAACCTAGTCATGTGCCCTGACTGGGAATCCAACCAGCAACACTTGGCTCTCAGGCTGACACTCTATCCGCTGAGCCATAGCAGCCAGGATTAATGGATAACATTTATTGAGCATTCATTATGAGCCGTCTTTCTAACATGAAAATCTATTTAATCCTCCCATCAATCCATGAATCAAAAATTATTATTAGTCTCCTAATTTTTCAGATGAGAAAATGAAGCTCAGACAATTTAAATACCATATTTTTCACACTATAAGATGTATCTGACCATAAGATGCACCTAGGTTTAGAGGAAAACAAGAAAAAAAAATATGTTCTGAACCTAATATTGTACTAAAATATTTAATAAAATATAACAGAATAATATTTCAACAGCAGTGTGAAGAACCATCATCACTGTCATTAACAAATGAGGAGAGACTTTAAGGTTCAAGTATTCTTCTAGTTTTCTGGGAACCCCAAGAACTCACCATCGCTAGTGTCAGAATTTACGAAGCTCAGTTGCTCACAATCACTGATATCACTGTCTTCGCTATCTTCATACTGACCAGATGCCCTGAGATTCAGCAGTAAAGTGGGACATTTAAGCGTCCCCAGAGCTTTCACAGGGGCCCACCGCTTCCCCTTCTAACAGCTGTGACCACCGCTGACAGGTCAGGTAACACACATCACGGTCTGTGATGCAATATCTGCTCCATAAGATGCACAGACATTTACCCCTCTCTTTTTTGGGGAAAAGAAAATGTGTCTTATGGAGTGAAAAATTTGGTGATTTCCCTGAAGTGATATAGCTAATGTATGGCAGAGCTGGGACAATACACAGTCTCATTTTAACTTTGTAAACTTTGGGGTTCTTGCTTGTATATTCTCAAACCAACTCAATTGTGTTTGAAAAGGATATCTAATTCCAGGAAACCGGCATAATTACAGAACAAATGTCAGCTGTTCATGTTCATTTGCACCTCTGAGAAAACCCTAGAGTTTTCTCAGAGTCACCTGGGATGCTATTTTCTGTCCCCACCTCCCAGGCCACACACCCAGAGGCATTGCCTCCTCTCATGAAATGAATAGCTGGGAGGGGGGCGGTTAATGCTCCCATGGCTTTGTGCCATCATTTGCAGGCAACATTTGCATATGGGACTTTTCACTTCTGATCCCACAGCAAACAGCTTCAGGTATTCCTAGCCTACTTGGGAGAAATATGGTCTTCTATTCCCCATGGTCCTTTCTGTGAAGTCAGTCCAAAAATGTAGGTTTTGAACTTCCTGGTTACCATACTGTGCCCCAAATACGGACAAGGTCTACAAAACCCTACTTCTTGGTCCCAACAACTTCTACTTCCAACTCACAGCAATTGTTTGCTTTCTCTTTTTTAATATTAATTTTTAAGTAATCCATTGCTAAAGGAGAATATTATCTTTGTACAAAAAAAAAAAAAAGGAACACCTTAAACGTAGAGATAAGTTTGACATCCTTATGATCTCTTCCAAACATAATCAGTATTTCTATGTCTGTGTGTGTTTGGATGTGATTGTGTGTGTTTTATTTTTCTTGGATCATTTTCTACTTTACATGCACCTACATATCCATAAAAAATATATAGTATTTCTGTCATTTTCACAGTGATTATATCATAGAATATGGAATATAATATAATAAATATATCTAAAATTTGTGTATTTTTCCTATCTAAGTGATTTAAGGAATTTTTCATATATGTAGTTTTACTTCACTCTTTTAACTGCTGCCTGACCTGCTATAATTTGGATATACCATAATCTTAGCAATTACCAGTGGAATACATTAGCTGACCAGAATATTTTGCTCTTATGAACAGGTTGCAATGAGTATTCTTGCCCAGTCCATCCTTTTTAACCACATCCTTGCTCACATATGCAGCGTTTTCAAGGAAAAATGTAAAAGAGCTCATCTCTGGTTGTTTCTCTGATTGGCTTTCCAATCTGTACTCCTGTTTTCTGCCCAGAAGAAGGCCTTCCTCCACGACCCTCAGCAGCACATTACATTTGTAAATGTCTTCTACATTCCCATGACTACTCTGGGAGCATGGAGGGAGGGAGGAATCACACAAGATTCAATATGCTAATGTTGCCCTAACTGCCTATACTCAGGCGCTGTTTCAGGAAGGGTGAGTCTTGGCTGGCCTGAAATGTAATCCTTTGAGCTTCATTATTTAGCATATTTCAGATCTTTACTTCAGTTGCCCTTGCAACGCCTGTCTTATTTATCTCTGCTCTCTCTAACACTGGCACCCATGGTTTTTTTTTGTTTGTTTGTTTGTTTTTTGCTTTTTTTTTTAAAGGTCCTAGCCCTGGCTGCTGTGGCTCAGTGGATTGAGCGTTGGCCTGTGAGCCAAGTGTTGCTGGTTCAATTCCCAGTCAGGGCACATGACTAGGTTGCACATCAGGTCCCCAGTTGGGGGCGCGAGTGAGAGGCAACCACACAGAGATGTTTCTCTCCCTCTCTTTCCCCTTTCCCCTCTCTCTAAAAATAAAAAAATAAAATAAAAAATATTAAAAAAAAAAAAAAAAAACGGTCCTTCAGGAGAAGGGAGACCTGACAGCGTGATGATGCAGGTGAAATGCTATCGGCAACATTCTCTGTTGCCAATGGAGAGTCACTGTGCCTCTGCATATTTAAAAGGTAACTTTTCTCTTTTCCTGGAAATCCAATAAAAATGAGTGGTACCACCCCCCCCCCACACACACACACCCTCCTCTGTCCCCAGCCCCAAGTTCTCCTAAGGAATTAATGACCAGCTGAGGTTAACGAGTCCCCACTCGGCTTTGGGCCATCAACTGTCCCAGCTGGCCATTAATCCCCTGGAAATACCTCACGCCTTGGTAGTTACTCCTTAATTATGGAAGGCATTAAGGCTCAGGCAAAAATCCTAAGCGAAATGAAAAGGCCATTTTTCACTGATGCTCAGCGTGGAACACTTTGAGTCCCCGTGGCACCAGGACACACGGCCACACTGAGATTAAACCAACTGCTTCCAAGGCGAACTCATCAATCTTTATTTTCTCCTTTGATCATCCAAATGCAAGAAGGCTATTCAAGGCTACCCTAGGTGTGAGAGCAAGCAACTAACTTGTGTCCAATAAATTCTTGATTAAACTGTCTAAGGACCAGTACTTGGGACTCATTCAAGCCAGATCTAACTAGAGCTTCATGTCTAGGGAAGTAAATGGTTGTGTATATGCTTTTTAAGGAAGGTTAAGATTTCTCCCGTCCATGCATCTATTTATCCCTACTTACCGTATCTAAACTGAATCTTTAAATTATTCCCTTGGATCAGAACAGGTGATTTTTAAGTGGATTACTAAATTTTTTTTTCTATGTGCCTTATTTTTGTTTTTAATCTGATGAGGTTAAAGGCACTGGCCACTACCACACTATTAACCAAAGTAGACGTATTTTCACCAAGTTTAAATATGGACGTTTCAGTGCCTGCAAATATTGCACCTTCTTAGATGAAGACATTAGGTTTAACGTTCAAATGTAGGTTTTTAAGAAGTTTGATTAACATACGTTAACACTTTGGTCTGAATGAAGTTAGTGCCAAATTCAGTATTAAAGGGAAGTGCTTTGAATAAGTAGATCCGGAGACATAACTCTTTGTCTAGGTCCACACTTGTCACAGCACCTCTGTGGCATATGTTTGGTGTGAGTGTCCAGGAGCATTGAGAGGGCAAGGGGCTTGGGTGAGCAGTCAGGGTGACCTTGAGGATGTGCCCAGCGAGGGTGAGAGTAGAGGGAATTGCTCAGATAAAGCTGAAAGCAAATTGTACCTTCTCAACATCTTATTCTAGGGCAAATCTTATTAAAACATGCCCCTTTTTATTTTCTAGCATGAAGATAACATTAGATTAATGAGTTAATTTGGTATCACAAAACAAACCGACATCTGAAAAAAGATAAAGTAGACAAGAGAGGCAGTGGATGGGAGCCCTGTGTAGGGCTTTTGAGACTACGAGCTGGAGTCTGAATCCTGATTATGCCCCTTACTTAATGACATATGACTCTGGGCAATCACCTCAGTTCCCTAAGGAAAATCATGCCCCTTTCATGCTGTTCTAGGCTAGAACAAAACAATGCATATGAGTAACGATGCACAGTTCTTCACAGTCAGTGCTTAATATGTGATACAGTGTATAGATAGAAAAAATTGATATGTTTAATGAAGAAGAACAGTCACATTAAAGTGACATCTTGGGGTCACCTTTGACTTTTGTTTGCCCTCTAAATCTGATTTGTCATAAAATCTCCTCTCTGCGTCTATGCGCTTGTGTCTTGGATGGCCCTGTTTCTGCCAAAGTACCTTCTCAGAGTTACTCGACGTTCTCCATTTGAACAACTAAGCAACCCAGTCCAAGCTCTTTGTGCTCTTTCCTGTCCTCCTGTTACTCAGCCTTCAGTGGTCTTTGGGCTTCCTGGGTATCCCTTGAAAGCTTTCTTCCAAATGCCTGGGTGGAGTTTTGTAACACACTAGGAAGAATCCAAATTCTGTTTTCCTTACCACTTACCCCAATCCTCCCCATCTTACAAGACACGACTCCAACTTCATCTCTTTCTTGCCCTTGGCCCACACTGCCCGCCATTTTTGGATGAAACCATACAAGCCTGTCTTATTTACATCACACAGCTTCTCACGGGTCTCCCGTTCACCTGGGTGGTAATTCTGCTTTTTGCTTGTGGTATGTATATATAATTATGTTGTACATTCGAGGCAATTACTTACGTTTTTCATTCATTGACTGTTCAATGAGTATTCTTTTTAGCACGTTTTTTGTTTTCTAGGCAGCACACTGTGCCCCAGGAATAAAATAATTACAAAAGAAAAGTCTTGTCCTTCATTCACGAAGCTTATTTGTTGAGAGGGAGATAGACAAACTAGGTATCAATGAAATGATCATGGTAACATTTACATAATTCTAACTTGTGAAGAGAACACATAAGGAAGGACTCTGATCTAGTCTTGAGGATCAAGGAAAGCACACTTGAAGAAAATATGGGAACATCGTTATCTGATGGGGAGTTAACTATGGAGGGGGTGGTACAGAGGGAGCAGAGACGTCAAGGGCCAATGGCGAAGAGAGAACTCGAATCCCAGATGGTAGGTTAGAGGAATTGAAAAGATGAGTGAGGTTCCATCCAAAGGAAAGGGAAGAGGGTGAGAAATAAGGCTAAGGAAAGAGGTAGCCTTTCTAAGATGCCTGCAATTTCTGAGGGAAATTATATGCATCCGCTGCCTCACAAGGGTGCCACACTTTCCAAGTGCCAAGAGAATATATGTTGAATGAATATCAGAATAAAATTATGACATTTGAATAAATGCTATTTGTTCCTTAGGTATAACTGGAGAATGAATAGGAAATCTGCAATGATTTATCACAGGATTCTCAAGGGCTTAGATTTCTGACCCAGCTTCCAGGCTGATAAGAATACTCTGAATTATGTGGGAAAAGAATATAGTCAAAAGGATAAAGCCAAGGGAATGCATTCTACTTAGAAAGAATTATTGAATGTTTAGTTCCAGAAATGAATGATTTAAAAGAGATTTCCTTTGCTCTTATTTTTTAAGGCTATGCCAAATAAAATATCTCAAAATCAAAATAAATTCCCACTCCAACTTCTGAAGTGACTTTGTACAGTATCGCTACAATAGTTGAACATAAATCTTTATGAGTTTGTTGCATTTTGTACCTGGAGCTTAGCTTCTTTCATAATGAAAATAAAGTTTAATTAGTGTTGACAAGAGGTTCTACTTTACTGAAGATTAGCACTGTTTATATTTAGGGTGAAACTACTAAAATATGTAAGTGCAGAATTTCCATGTGGGCTACTTAAGAAGAAAGTCTTAATAATTTATTCCTGGGTTTCAATGCATAACAGGATTTTTGGTTAAGTCAAGGCTGAGGATCTATACAGCTCCCTCCTCACCTCCTGCCTGCAGGTGCTTCATCACATGGGAAGGATGTTTCTTCCTTGCCTTTTCTTTAAGAAATCATTTAGTCTCTGTCAAGGACTACAGTCAGTTCTTTAATCAGTCCAGGGCGACACATCTATTGAAAGCGATAATGGATAATCAGACTCCTTGGGGAAACTTAATGTGGTTAAATAGTAATAAAGGAACTTTCCACTAGAACATAAACAATACCATAATGAAGAATATTAAATCATATGTTTTGCCACTGAGCCCATTATAGCGCCAATTTAAAATTATAATACATTTGCAATTGGCACTTGCTAGAGACTGGCAAATTTATTCATGTGAAAAACAGAGAATATAGATTAAATGTCTTTGAGTTTCCCTGTTAGAGGGAACTAAAAAAATAATCACTCTTGTATAAAGATATCTATCTATTTATATATCTATCACCTATCTATCTATATGTGTATATACAAACATATAACTCATATATTCTCAATCCATTCAATTCATTTTATTGACTCAAAAGATATATTGTCATTGAGGACTTTTAAACACTTAAAATTAACAACAAGCAACAAAACAATTAGTGATTTGATTTTAAAAGCCTTTCTTCTCCCAGAAACCGGCCAGCATTTTGCTCCAACACATGATGTATGATATACGCGGGGACTGGACACAGAGAAGCAGTGTGAGCCAGAAAGAGTGATTCAGAGCTGGCTGGTGTGAAAGTCAACATGTGCCCAGAATGTCTCCTCAGCAGCAAACAGGAGACAATCTGGTCACCTTTAAATGACTGGCAACGGCACCCTGCAACCAGTTGCTGGCATTACTAGAGCCGATTTTTATATATTTTTCTTCATTTCCTGAAAGGTCGCCTGATTTTTTTTTTCCCCCAAGACAACCAGCAATAGTGCTGGACGTCATGTCCCCTTTGTGACTTAAAGTTTCTTTTGTCTCCTAGGAAGGAATTACCAAAAGTTATTAGCTTGTTTCAATATCACTTAGTGATGATATTCTAATAGCTCCAGAAATGTAAGAGAATGTGGCATTTTTCCATAATATTGTTACCTAGAAGTTTCACCCTAAGAATTTGTCCTGATATATACTGTGATGTTTCATTTAGTGTTGCCTGTTACATAAAAATGTAGAAGCGCGTTAAGTGTTGAAAAATAAGAAATTGGTGTGTAGTTATTATAGATGACGTAGAAGTATTTATTGAAATGAAGGATACTCAAAGTATATAATTAATGATGAAGGCAGGATATAAAATAGTGTAAACACACACATACATGTATAAATAGTAATTATACTTAATGTGCAAGATGAGCAGTTTTTAGACTTGTTTCTTGTTTTGCTTTGTTTGTACAATGAGCGTGTGTTCCTTATGTGATCCTGCCTGAGAGTGTCCATAGTTTTATTTTTCTCTTTAAGTAAATATGCCCCATAATAGAATTTTCAATGACCTAGAAGATAAGTTCTTTTACGCAGTATATAGTTTACATTTCTCCAGAGAAATACAACCGATGCAATCTAATGTAACATATAATCAAGAATTGGCTCACGCAGTTATGGAGGCTGGGAAGTTCCCAGCCCTGCCAGCCAGCGAGTCGGAGACTCAGACGGACCCACGCTGTACTTCAGTCTATGTCTGAGGCTTAAGTACTGGGGGCGCTGCTGGTATAAGTTCCCGGTGAGAGGCTCTCAGGCTGGAGACCCAGAAAGTGATGCCGTTTCAGCCTGCGTTCAAGGGCAGCAAAAACTGATCGCCCAGCTGGAAGGCATTCAGGCGGGAGGAATTCCCTATTTTTTGCTCTATTTGGACCTTCCCCTGATTGAATGAGGATTAGGGAGGGCGATCTGCTTTATTCAGTCTATTGATTTAAGTGTGAAACGCAGCCAAAATCAGCCTCACAGAAATGCCCCAAATAATGTTTGGCCAAATAAGTGGGCACTTGGAGGCCCAGTCAAGTTAATACATACATTAACCATCAGACACAGAACTTCTTAGGTGGCATTTGCTTCCCATGCCTTGGACCTGTGAAACGTTGTAGATTGCAGAATGAGTCTCATCCAAAAACAGAAGGTGAAGAAAGAAGATCCAGGGCTGGGCACTCTCAATATCACGGATGCTCACTCTGTGCAGAACAACGTCTCAAATGGTTTGCTTCCGAGAAAAGCTGAAGAACTGAGGGATTCTGCAAAATCACTCAATAAAGTTTTTCTATGGAAGTCCCCTTTTTTTTTTTTTGAATGAAGTGATTCTCTGTGAGTATGACTGACTTTTTAAAATGAATCCTAGGCAGCGGTATATTTTGGTGTCATCTAGATGATTTGTGAATAGAAAACAGAGTGTGGACATAAAAAGCATAGTAAAAAGTGAGAAGGTTATTTTTATTTATTTGTTTTGATGGAAGGAGTGCTCTTACATACATGTATTGATATCTCGAGTTTGGTTTTGACTTTGGTCTTTCAACAATCAAACATCGATGTCAAATTTTAATGACCTTTTTTTTCTTGTAGGTTATTAAATGTTTTCTATTGATGCGTAAGCAAAATACTGCAGAATGAATGGCTTAAACAGTAGAAATGTATTATCTTCCAATTCTGGAGGGTCAGAAATCCAAAAGAGCTCTCAGTGACTCAGAACCCAGGTGTTGGCAGAGCTGCATGGCATTCTGGGGGCTCTAGAAGGAGAATTTGGCTCTTTGCCCATTCCAGCTTCCAGAGACCATCCATGTTCCTTGGTTCCTGGCCTCTTTTTTCTATTTTCAAAACAGCAGTATTTCTTTTCTCTGGACCTTCCTTTCATGTGCACATCATCCTGTGACTGACTCCTTTGCCTCCTTCTTCCATTTTAAGGACCCTTCAAATTACACTGGGCCCATGTAGAGAATTTAGGGTAATCTCCCTATGTTAAGGTCAGCGATTAGCAAACTTAATTCTGTCTGCAATCCTAATTCCTTTTGGCCATGTAGCCTAACACATCAAGGTGCCTGAGCTTAGGATGTAAGAGTCTTTGAAGGACCATTATTCTACCTACCCCAATAATTAAATCCCTTCCATGGAACTCAGCCTCGTAGGGACTTCAGCCAAGATGTCCTGTCCTCCCTAGTCCAAGAGCTGTCATGTAACCCAGGTAAAGCCCATTGTGCTTTATTTTACAAATTTATACCTGAGAAATAGGACCCCAAAGCTGAGAAAGTTGGAGCATGTTCATTTTAGTAGCAGAGCCTGAAAGAAACTGTCATGGAGTCCCTGTTACAAAGCTTCTCTGAGGTCCCCACGCCTGTTCCTCATTAGTTTCCTTGCCTTATTCTTTATTTTTCCTTTATTTCTGTGAGTTCTCATATTGTCCCGGTGAGTTCTGTTTTGTTCTTAATTTAGCTAGGGTGAATTTGCTTGGCTTTTAACAAAATAATCTTAATGATACAAGAAATAGCAGGCACGAGGGCAGGTGAGGGGATTAGAACCGCTCTGCAAGTGAGTAAATATGATTTATTTCACATCACTGTGTTTAAATATCATAAATACCCTGGGTAGTGAATGAATTTCCTTACTTTTCTAACAGCGCGCAGGTGGAATTATAAAACAGCATAGCCGTTCCGTGGAACTAATCACAGGGATGAATTAGGGGACAAGGTGGTTATTTAATGTATTATTTCTATTTGTTTAAATGAACTTGTGGCCCCAAGGCCTATGGGCATGTGTACAAAAGTTAATAAACACACCACTAACTTCTCACAGCAGTCTCTGGATACCTCCCGAGTTTTTGAGATTCTCCATTGAGTATAAATAAGAGAACAACTATGTAAATTTAGGGTGCCTGGAGGGCTTGAAATCCATACAAAACAGATTTTATTAAAAAATAAAAAGGAAAAGTTGGCCATTATTCTTTTTACCCGTGGTTTTTACTGAAGTGAACTGTAACAAAAAATTTTTGGATGCTACACAGTGGATTCAAACAAGATGCATGTCTAAAACTGTAATTTCACAATGAGTTGAGAAGAAAGAAGAGGATATAAAAAGGAAGAAAAAATAGAATGAGAGCCTCAGAAGATCAGGGGTCCTCCAACTTGAAATCTTCAAAGACGGTGTGTTTATACATATAGAAAGCAAGGCTGATATAAGAATCGTAACCAAACAGCTCTCCTGGGACAAAAAGTAGCGTTTGAGACTCTTAGTCCTTCAGCAATGGGAGCTGAGAATCTTCACACATTAAGAGTAAATTAAAAAAAAAGAAAGTAAAAGAGACATAAAGAAGGATTGCTTATTTCTATCAAGCAAAATGTCAGATGCTGATAGGGAGGGAGAGAAAGCAGGTGATAGTCAAATGAGAGGAAAAAAGGAAGCCACAGAGATGCCATTGCTTTGTTTTGGATCTTTCCTTTTGTCTTTATGAAAAAAGTTTATCTTGCAACAAAACATCAGCAAGAGAACTGCTAATAAAGTCAAGGTGAGAAAAGAAGGAAGAAGCCAAAGGATGAAAAGACAGAAACTAATTGAAGGTACTTCACAAACCATCGCGTATTTAAAGTCAGGAGAGTGCGATGACATGAATTCTACGTGCGGAATGCCCTACTATTAATTGCTAGAGCTTTTAAAAGAAAAGCAAAGGTTTCCAAAGAAAGGAGTACATTTAGACCTTGCCTTAAAAAGTAGGTGTTTAGCATGCCAAGTACCCAGCCAGTTACAGATCGGTCAGTTTAGCAGTAACAATCCAGAAGATACTAGAAGAAATGATCAAAAAGGTGATGTTCCTATAGCCTAGAGGGGAAGAGCTCTGAGTAGCAAATAAGGCTTTGTGAGGAGTGAATCACGCCGGACTAATTTAATTTCCTTCCATTATGGAGTGGCAGGTCACGGGATAAAGGAGGAATAACAGATGCAATCTACTTCAATATCACGGAGGCTTCTGATTCTGTCCTGCAGAACAGCCTCACCACGGGACTTAGGAAATTGTTCTATGCTGTACCACTAGTGGGAAGGAGCTTAGATGCTCAAAGAGTGCCCCAGAGGGATCGCTGGCTGTCACAAAAATAGAAGTATGTGTCAAGAGAGGCTAAGGCACTGTGGAGCATAGTATGTTATGAGGAGCTTAGCAATGGAGACACGAGAGGTTTCTTACCCCCTTCTACAGTAACCCTTGTATCTTTGAGTAATTTGAGTCCTATCTCTGGATCTCAGTTTCACAATCTGTAAAACAGGTGGATTTAGAGTACAAATCTCTAAGTTGCCTCTGGCTTTAAACCTTTGGCTAATATTATCTTAGGGACTTCTTCATGACCTAAGTAATAAAGTCGAAGGTTCTCATAGATCTTGTTAGCTGTTTCGGTTATTTACACCTTGCCTTTCACAAATGAAAGTCAAACAGGAGAAGTTGCCCTTTTTTTTTTTTTCTATTTGAGAGTAACTCTCATGTTTATTCAGCCGTTTATTTGCATAGTGGTTATTTTGAGTGTTTTTGAATATCTAATATATGTACAATGTGGGAAATGGAAGGTGAATTCGTCAAAAGCAGCAACTCTCACCTTTTACTTTTTATGCACAATATCTATAATAAAATTATCCACAAAGCAATAATTATAAAAGAATGTTAAAATGGAATATTTGCTAATAGATTGAAAACAAGGACTAACATAAAACCCTAAGTTTAAAAATAATTATATTTAGAGCCCTGCAAATTATGTTTGCTACTTAAATTATAGCAAACTAGTTGACTATATTGCAATAAATGAAAACTTAAATGCAAGAAATCGAGACCCTACTTTCATTGACTTAAAAGCTACTTGCTTATTAAAAGCCTATGAGATTTTCTTTTTCATTAAAAAGTTTATTCAGAAAGCTAACCAACCTTGGTCAACTCCAGACTTCTTAATCCCTGAGAGCTGATTGATTTCTCACAACTTCAGCTAGTTTATAAAGAAAGCATTCCTTGAAACTTCTTGTAAAAAGCACCCAGGTGGAATAACATCCTAAGGTGGTAATATGCTTATTGTTTATTACTTCACTTTTTAAGTTGGCATTTCAGATTAATTAAGCATTTGATAGAGCTCATGTTTATGCAAGTATTTACAAATTAGAAAAGCTGTTGGCAGCATTTAAGTCGTTTGAATATATATATACTTAATTTCCTGCTTCTAATGGAAGGAAGCTGAAGGGAATTTAAGAGTCATAGCCTTACTGATAGACAGGAAGCCTATGCAGAGTGTTAGTATTGTTGCTAGTATTGTTGCTAGTATTTTACATTTGCCGTGTGGCCCCAGTTAGGTGCAGTCAAGAACCACATGTAATTCCAAAGGCAGGAGTGGGTGCTATATATACACAGAGCATTTATAGCACTATACATATTTATCTTTTTGTGGGCTTTCTTCCCATCCTCTAAATGAAATGTTTTTTCCTCCCACTAATTTCCTCACACTAGTGTTTCTAATGAGAATGGAATGCTCCTCTGGTCCTGGCATGGGATTTGTCCAAGCCTGCAGAAATTCTGGAAGCAACTCAGATCCTGTTATGACAAATATCATTCCAAGCCTCAGCCAATGGCCAGTTTATCTCCTGTACTATGTGATTAAAATGAATCATTTAGAACAAGATATCATTGAGGCTGTCTTTCTGAAAACCATTCAAAGAGGTGACATCAATCTAGATTCCTGCTGATCTGTCTGTGGACACACTGGCCATAGATGTATGATTAATGCTAACTTTATCTTTATTGTTTTTGGAAATTATTTGATTTTAAGCTGAACAAAATCACTTCTCCCGACATGATTTAAGCACTTACTTTGTGCTGGGTTTTGATCTGAATATTGGGGGTATAAAGATGAACAAGAAAAAGGCTCTCCTCATCCTCATTTCTAAACTGAGCTTGTTATCTAATTTTCCAGGCCTTTGTCCCATTGGTTCCTTCCACTTTATCCTCCAGCAAGCCATTAGAAGCCACTAATCTCAAAAAAAAAAAAAAAAAAAAAAAAAAAAATCTGACCATATTGAATCTCACATCTAACCCTTCCAGTGACTGCCCTGTCTACCACAAGATAGACTCTGGGCTTCTAAACATAGCACCCAAGGTCTTTCATGATGTGGCCTCTCTTCAGTCCTTTCTGTCACCCCTTTCACTTCCCTTTTTCTACAGTAACACTGAACTACTCATCGTTGCTCTTCACACTGTTTCTTGCTTTTCTTACTCCGTCTCTGGAAGACGTTGTCTCTTTATCTGCTAATTTCTGTTCTTTGTCAGCACTCAGTTCATCCTCATCGACGTTTCTGATCTTTCCCTCCGAGAACCCAGTTAGATCAGGGCCAACTGCATTAAGGCATTTGTCACACAGTCTGCTTATCTCCACGACTGCATTTGCCAGCTACAAAATTCATTCGCCTTGAACAGACCCCTTGAGCACCCAAGTTCAAAACCAATTCTTCCCTTGCAGAGTTCAGACCCAGGCATGAAGTTGATGGACAGCTCTGCCCAGGTTTGGTGGAGATGCTGTGCATGGTCTTACTGTTTTAATTTACCTTCATATACGCTTATTGGAAGACATCACGCACTTGCATTTGCTTCCCAGACAGAGAAGGGCTACTCCCGCCAGCACTTCTCAGAAATGCGCTGGGTCCTGTCTCCGTGAGGCATGAGCAAATTGAACTCCCATTGTCTCCCCACGTATGGACTCTTCAGCTCCCCTTGCTGTTCTATGACCAAGCCCAGGAGGCATTGGGCAGGCCAGTCTCAGCACTTCGATGCTCTCTGTTCCATGTTCTAGTCTTCGAAATGTTCATCTTTTTACATTTTATTTAATAACCCCCTGTGTTTGATGAAACAAGGAGGAGTCAAGTTATAAAATGGCATGTTCATCTGTCTTCTTCATTTCCCTTGGAGAAAATAAATAGGAGAAGGAGAAATGGACATGGGGAGGGGGGCAGAAGGAATGGAATAAGTTAACTCAACAAATCATTAGACTCTGCGATATACAAAACACACTGTGAACACATGAGAGGATGAGAATGATAATAAGATAGAGGCCTTGCTATCAGAGAGGTTAAAATAATATATGCTTAATCTCATTCCTTCATAGAACAAATATTTCATTGGTGCCTGGTACACACACAGCTGACATTGGTTAGATGTTAAGACTATAGTGGGAACAAAACAGACAGGATCCCCGAATGCAACAATTATTGGAGAAGATGGACACACAAAATAAAATAACTTTAACAAAGCAGAAATGTGACTATTTGGTGGGGTGAGGGGGTTTAACCTGTATGTCACCTGTCTTGTAATTAAGCTGACACCAAATGATGAGTTGGAATTTGCCATTTAACAGATAGGGGTATTCTCAGAAAAGGTAAGTACATGCTGGAGGCTGTGAAAGTGAGACAGAGGATGTCACTTTAGAGGGACAAAACCAGATAAGTGCAGTTAGCACAGAGATCGCAAAGCTCAGGGCATCCACATGGGCTGCTGTGTTCAGTGCCCTCTGCAAAAACGATTATCTCCAGTTATGGAGAACGTATTGCCTCCCTCTGTGCAAGTCTGTCTTTGGCCATTAATGGGTTCACTGGGTATTCACAATGATTTCTAGGTACCTCCTACTTTAGTTCTGTAAGATGCGGAGAGCAGAAAAAAAAGAGGTTTATTGGGAGAATCAGCCAGTGGGAAGGGAGCCCTGCCATGGGTGGTCCGAGCTTAGAGAGCAGGGAAGGAGCCGTGTTATGGGTGGCTAGGGCTCCGAGCTCAGCACGCGGGGAAGGAGCCGGGCTGCGGGTGGCTCCGACTCCGAACTCCTAGGGGAGAAGGGGGATGCTTTATAGGGGGAGGGAAAAAGGCACCATTGAGTTTAGTTGGCCATTTGGTTATCTGGCAGCTGCAAGTACAATGGGCTGATCAAGGCCAAACAGGGTTCGGTTTGACGCGCTCTGTTACCTCCCAGGCCGCTGCAGGCGGGGGCTGGGAGTGGGGTGGGGGAGGGCATGGGAACTGAAGCTGTCAAGTTCACCATTAGACTGTCTGACATTACACAGACAGGGCTGAATTTCTAAGAGGTGATACAGTTTTTGTTCCAAAGATCTCAGGTCCAGTGTCTCCAAATTATTTGGAATCCTATTGAATGAATTATAATATATGTGACTATCTTTTTCCTCCCAACCTATCATGAACTCTCAAATGCTATGCTTGCTGTCTCACTCGGAAATCACTTAACACTGTTGAAATCCACCTAATTCTTCCTGGGTGGCCTCAAGTGAGCACAGGATGACAATCCCCGCCCCCGGAACTTTTCTCCTCTGGGAGGTGAAGCTGTTAGCAAAGCGAACCAGGGATCGGTTTGTTAGACATTCGGCTGTTACCCACTGAGACTTCCAGCAGATGTCTGGAGAGTTGGAATCCCCACCACTGCTCGCTCTTTTCTCGGCACCAATTTTACAGTCTGTGTCTTGTAACACACGGTGCGTTTTTGCCCTGTATCCCACTGTACCCTGATAATGATAGCACTGCTCTGCTCCCGTGTGCCCTCCCCTATATGCATCTGCCCTCAGGTCCAGGCATGTATATCATCATAACATTCCCCTCTGCTTCCTGTCTGAGCAGTCTGTCTATTTAGGATGGGCATTCCCTTCCATTACAAGGTCACGACACCCATCTATTGAGTTAAAATACAGACATCTAGCCCAGAAAAGCCGGGTTATAGTTGCAAAATCACCTCACTCTTGTTGGAGTCTCTGCAGTACGCTGTACCCAAGGATTCTTTCTCAACTGCTTCTTAGTGAGAATTACCAGGATTTCAGGGTTCACTTCCGGTGCTCCTTGCTGTGATGAATCAACAGCAGGGACCTCCCCTGAGAGCTTTTTAGAAATGCAGAACCTAGGGCCTCACCCGAGACCTGCTAAATCAAAATGTACATATTAACAAGTTCCCCAGAAGAGTCATCTGCACATTAAATTTTCAGAGCACTACTGTGTTTAGATACACCTGATTTCTTTGGTGTAGTTAAACCTTCTTCTTACTTCTACATGCTGTAAAGCTTTTGGGACCAACTTCCTCTGGCCTCTCTGCAAACCCATAAAAGGTGATTGATCTCTGTCCAAATTCATCATTAACATATACAGAAGACAGCTGATTCATTTAGCATTCACATGTGTACCCCTTTTGTGACTTTAGCAAAGCCAGGGTGCACTACAATCTCTAGAAATCTGGCCTACCACACACCCTGCCGCCTACTCTCTGCACTGTTTAAATGGCTTTCTCACAATGATGCACTATATTTAAAATCCAACATAGATCAGTTACTATGAGTAGAAGATAATCTTAACTGTATTTCCCCAGCCAAAAAAAACAAACAGTATCGTTTAATTCTAGTTAGATACTGTTATCTGCCCAAAACTCTGAGCATAAGCCTCTTCTTTATTAAACAGAAAGATTGAGAAGTATTGAGATGTTAAGGACATGCAGCACTAACCAGAGTTTTTCTCTCTCATGTAATGAGAAGCTTTGAAAACTAGAAAGGGAACTTCTTGCAAGTTATGTTTCTCAAACTAAGCTTGTAGTTGAGCCTCTGGAAAACACTGTGCCATTCAACTGAGACCACCTGTCCTTTAGGTGGCAGTAAATTGTGATAGAGTAAAGGTTATAAATCTGAGAGAAGTGTGCCTACTGTGATTGATTACACCAGAGGGGGAGAGTTTTGGTAACTTCTCAAAGATGATTTTCCCTTGAGGTGTGTGTGGGTTTTCCAAGTAACACGTGCTCATGAGTGGCAAGTGACTTTGTACTGGTCTGTTTTGCTACCATAAAACAGAGAGCCTCCTTATCTAAATGATGCCACATAGTTTCAAATTCTGGGTGAACAATCTTTCTTTGTGCCAGGCACGCATTTTGGAAACAACCTCTCTATTCTGCTAAGGTCTCAGTGTTTATATTGCTACATTTTCTACAGTGACGAGTAATGTACAAGGGCAGAACAAAACATCGCCACAGCCTTGCAGAAAGCTTTATAATAATATTGTATTGCTTTGAACCATTCAATCAGTTGTGGACATGCTTAAATGTACAGAAAAACTAAATGCAATACCACAGAAAAAACTGGAAAGTATTTTACCACCTAACTTCAGCATTAAGAGTTTGGGAGCATATTTTTTTAAGAGAAGAAAGTATTACCTAGACTGCCTGGATTATTATATTTCTCATATGACTATAATAATTTCTCTTCAAAAGATTCAGAGACCCAGTATTTCACTCAACAAAGAATGTTTTATGCTAATTAAAAGTGGCCAAGAAGTCATGAATTCCCTATGATCTTTATGGAGAGAAATCAATACCTGTATCTATTTCTATAAAACTCCAGGGTTTTACTGGTAGATATTAGAATTCAGAAAGGTAGGTTTTTTATGTTGTGTTTCTTGTAATAATGAGCAATCCAGGGTCAAATAGAAGTCTCATGCAGAGTACAGAATAAAAGAGTAACTATGAACAATTGAAAAATAAATGTAGAATCAGATATTTGTAATGCTACTTAAAGCGAGGCTAATCTTTATTCAACATTTTTTACTCACATATAAGACTCCCATTGTGTGGTGTCTTAGCAATGGATAAATTACTGAGGTTCTAAAACCTCAGTATTAATGCAAAGAATTATGGTTTTATAACTCAGTGAGGGTATGCATGTACACACTCAGACACACACACGCACTGCAATAATTACTATTTCTAGCAACAATTATTGTAATAAGAGCCTTTAGGGAATCTTGGCTTTATGCAGTTCAAAATTGTTCACATGTGTTGTAGAGGAGTCCTGGCTGGCATGGGTGGCCTCTCCCAAGGGTAAATGACATGGATCATTTTAAGCAGTGCTAAGGTATCTTACGGTATGACTCTAGCGGGTAACATTCAGATTGGCCACAATCAGAATCCTAATCATCATTACAGAAAACTCAAAAGTCTATCTAATTGTATTAGATTTCGTGTCCCATAAAATTACCATATAATAGTCTATCGGCAGCACCGACTGATATCACAAAGGAATGAGTTTTATTGCTACAGATTCCTAAAGTGTTTTCGGCAGACTTTTCTGAGAAGCAGGAAAGAAGCAAGGGTCAATGGATGAAAGTATTCTAGGAGAGCCTTCTATTTTGTATTTATTTGAATATTAAATTCAATATTATAATTGCTGTTCTTCATTAAATGATATCATTTTCCCCCTAAACTGTGTTACCTTATAACAATGGAATTATTTCAGAATTCCATTACCAATTGCATGATTAAACTGCTGGTTCTATAGGAAAATGTGAAGGCATATAAACCATGCATATCCCAGCAACGTAAAAGTAGCCTGAAATGACAAAAATTGCACACTGAATTCAGAAAATTAAAGAAGCTGGTTGTGAGTTCCATGACTGAACATAGTGTCCCCTCCCAGGTTGCTGTTTAATTTGCCATTGCAAATAAACTAGGAGAAACTCACGTTCACTCTGGGTGGAGGTAGGATTCAGGATTTACTTTTTTTCTGATTGCTGTTCTTAGTTTACTCAACAGAGACTATTGTTAGTACCTTATGGCTTAGAATGTGTTCACATTGCTGGTATGAGTTCTGAAGTCTTCTTAGGAAAAAGCTTCAAAATATACTCTCCCTGTCCCTGTTGTTCAGAGTTCTTTTCTTACAAGCCCGTAGGAAGTAGCATCAATAAATCCGTGCTGTTTGATGATTGGCCCCGACAGGATCCCTGTGCATTCTGGTCCCTGCTGACTTGGGGGAAGGCAGATGGCAGGGGCGGTGTCTTGGGTGGAGTGTTTGTGCTCACGCTGCCTGCTGCACACAGCTCGGTTGTAGGCTACCTTTTCATTGGAAAGTAGGCCTTCACCTTGGGCTGGTGGCTCTGTTATACTAAGCTTTTCACAGATCTGGGGGAGAAGCGCCTCAAACTCTCTTTGACCAGTTGTGCTGCAGATGCAGAGGTGGTGAGCAGAACACGTGCATGAGAGCGGCGGCCGTTCTAGTTAGTGGCCGCGGTGTGTCCTGAAAGGCTTTCATGGATAAGCCGTGTGTGGGCCCCAACACCCTCGGCCTCAGTTGTAAGAGAAAATACCCCAAGTCCTAATAATGAAACTCTTGCTGGACTGCTCTCTCAGCTTCCTAATTAGGAAGCTTATATTTCACAACCATTTGAAGTGTTTGTTTGTTTTCTTGGAGAATCCTTACTTCTCTCAGACAAAGGCCTTCCATGTGGGTGGTTTGCATAGTCATGGGAAGTAACGGATTAGTTTTTACTCTCTCTTTTTAAAAAATTTAATATTTATTGTATCTTTAAGTTAGATAGCATTCACGTCTTTGGTCCAAGAGGCTTTAGTCCAAGGTGTGATAAAATGAATTCACTAAAATCTCCTGCCTCCAGATACCTCACCTTATCTGCATCTGGAATTCACATTTAGAGATTCTCTTTCAGTACATGGATGCATTTCCAGCCTCAAGATTCATTTGTGACAATAAAAAGCTACTAGTAATAGGTAAACCAAGTTGTGCCTTAGCTCAGTTCGGAAAACACGTACTGAGCATATCATGTATCAGCAACTCTGCCGGGCCCTAGGAATTTGAAGATGGCTATGTGCTTCTCTTTCAAGAAGCTGACATGAAGTCCGTGTTGAACCTGGGGGCTAAGTTGGGAAGTAGGTCCAAGCTTGGAAAGAAGATTACGGAGAAACCAGGTTTTCTTTCTCTTGCAATTTCAACCAGAACTTGACTCAGTTACATTTGGTTAAGAGCTGTGCACTTGACAGCCGCTTGTCACAATGTGTCATTTGATTCCTGATCTGCTTTGTGTACATTCAGCATTAAGCTTAGACATAAAACGAATAAGGAGATGAGAAAAATTCCCACTTTGAGAATTATATAGCAGTTATTTCATATTTAGAGGGCTGATGAGAATATATAAACCAATGCTTAACGATGACCCTACTATCAAGCTCTATCGCCTGAGACCAAAAACAGATATAAATTGTCAGAGCAGCAAAAGTACATCGTGACCCTGTGCTCAGCTAAGCACAGCATTAACTATCTATCGTAGTTAACCTTTGACTGTAGTAGTAAATTAATGCGGATCTCTAAAAACACCCATATGCAAAAATCACCCTGGAAACAGTGATGAATAATAATAAGAGACTAACACTAATTTGGCCTCTTAACAGTTACTAGCTTTGGGCTAGGAGAAGTATCATATATTGTTGGACTAGAAAGGAACATGTGTTCATTAAGAAAGTTATTGAAGACTAGATATTTTGTATTTTATGGTTAAATTCTGCCGCAGCCAAAGAACACCAACTTGTGTTATAAAGATAACAATGTCAGGTGTTCCAACCTATTTTAGTAACACCCCTTTATTACTGAAAGTGCCTCCGGTAAATGCCCAAATTGCCTATTTGCACTAAATAAAATGTCACTTTGTGAATAAATTAGGTATCTTATGCTACCTCCTGTATATCTAATGACATCCGTTGTCATATAATGTCTGCTTGTCTCTGGGGGCTGGCTCTAGAAATCAGCTTGCACCTGTGGCTTTGGGAGATATTAAGCAGAGTGATTTTACACTCACTTCCCCTTGCAGAATGTCACTGATATTTAAGGAAAGACTTGAAAAATATTACCAAAATATTTTCAATGTACCTCTAAGTCTTAAAGTCTTGAATTTACATGGACCTTTTGACATGGTGTGGTCCCTGTCCAAAGGGAGTTACTAGCAGCTGGTAGTTCAGACTCATAACTTTGATTCTAACTGTGAACAACTAGAATCTGTGATAAATTCTGTATGCTTGACATACATGTGAGTAACTTGGCTATATTTTTTCAGAGTGGTCTGACTTTGCATTTATGTTACTGTCTCTATTCTAGAAATAACTCAATTTCCAATTTTCTCTTCTATGCACCTTTATTCCAAACAAAAACTAGAAGTTAAGTATGACCACCAGAGCAGAAGGGTACATCTGTATTGTATATCGATCCAAATAAGTCCTTGAAGTTGTAAAATTTAGCCAGGTCTCATGTCACCATGTTCACACCTAAAAAAAGTCCCCTCTGGTGGCTTTTGTGACATCTACAAACACCAAGTCATGCACTGACTTTTTGAAATATTGTCTCTTAAAAGAATGGTCCAGACAGAACATTACACAAAAGTATAAAGTATTAAACATTTGCATTTAGCTTATCTTATTTTCCATTTTTGTTTAATTTGACAAGATCAAACAACAATAAGGACCCAGGTAAATGACACCCTAATGACCCTTCTCATCTAAAAGAGAGAGAAATTATGAAAGTAGTTACAGTTGTTCCTTGGCACACTTGACTGTCAGAATTATGAATAATGACAATTGCTAACATAAATTGAGTGTTTACCACATGCCAATAATGAAAGCCATTTTACATGAATTATCTCTTCGATTATTTACAGCAACTCAATGAGACATGTAACACTATTATCTTGGTTTTGCCAAAGAAAAAAATCAGTTATTAATGAGCATAATCAAAATTAGGACTAACCACCTTATGAGGTCACATTATTACATTAAAAATTATCCTTTAATTTGTGCAGTATGTTGTTTATGAGCGTGCATTGTGGAGTCATAGAATCCTAGTTTGAATACCATCATTCCACTGACTTGTCACTTAACATTATGTCAGTCAGGATTTTTTTTTTCTGTTGTCAGGGACAGAAGAACACAGGCTTAAGCCACACAGATATTGGGAGAATAAAACTGTATGCCTCGTATAATGAAAATCCCCAGAGTAATACAGTTTGCAAGCATGGCTGGCTTCAAATCTTAAGGCAATGTCTCCAAACCCTGATCTCTATTGCCCAACTCTCTTCTCCTTTCTGTTCGCTTCACTCTTTAGCTCTTCTGGGTGAACTGATGGAGACTAGTGGTTTTGGTCCTAACTTTGCCCAGGTTCAAACTCAGTGGGAAAGAGGGTTCTCTAAACCCCAAAATTTGAACTCAAGCCTTAAGACTAAGAGATGCCTCTTTGAGCCAGTGACTGAGGCCAGGGGAATGGGCTGCTTTGACTGGACGGTTGATGGAAACAGCATAAGCCTGAGTGACATGAATTGTCCCTGGAGACCCAACTTCAGCCCAGAGAAGAGTGGCCAATGAGTGTCTTACCAGTGGAAACTGGAATGCTCTTACTGGGGGACAGGAAAAGGGGGATAGTGATAGTGGAATTGTTTCTGAGCATCAGATGCAACATATGTCCAGTACAGCTTGGGGAGAGTCTCCCTCTCCCTCTGAACATCACATTCTCGTCTGTGACGGAGGAGAGATAACAACCACCCCCCGAGCGGTGAGGATCCACAGCACTAACGTATGTTGAGGTATGAGGTGCAGTGGCTAGTGCTTAGGCTACTCTCTTCTTTTCTTTGTCTCCTTTTTTTCTTCCTTTGTCTCCTCTTAGTCTTCATCTTTGTTTCTATTTATTTTCCTTTGTCATTTTTTATTATCATCATTATCATTGTCATCATTCTCACCACTATTACCATCAGCTTCATAAATTAGTCACCATTGGATCTGGCCCACATCAAAAACTAAAGAAACAAGAGCAGTATTTTCTTCCTCACTGTAGAACAAAGGGTGACCCCCTCCAGAAGGCACTGAATGGAACACACTCATTGTTAGCTCAGCCTGTAATTTCTAGAAGTCAGTGTTCTCCAAAGAGGCCTCCTAGGTTCCAGCTGAATGTCACTTCTGAGTTGATTCCCAGATTGCTTACACAACACTGCACACATTAGTGCTAGATCTGGGGATCCTGTGGTCTCCTGCAAACCCAGGTCTTAGTATCAATAGTCATTTCCTTCTACTTTCAAGTCTCCCTAACTTTGAGTGGCAACCTTTGCCCCTTATAAACTGTCTCCTAGGAAAAAGAATGAACCCCAACCTAGTACACACATCTCTTGTAAGCTTTCTTGGCACATCAGCATGAAAATTACACATTTTGTGATTTATAGCAAAATTATAGAAGACAATCATGTTCCCTGTCTTTATCTCTGATTGGATACACCATATAAACCATACTTTATCCCCAATTCCCAAATGATGTGATTGGATTATAAATGCTAAACTTTACAACTTCTTCATCATGGCAAACAGCAACCTGATTAGTAAAAATGTACTTAGTGTTTAAACCCAGGCACCACCTTTCCTAAACATTAAATCTCAGCATATCATTCGGTTCAGATTGAGAAGCATACTGTAAGTACCTGCTTAACTTTTATTGGTGTCCACAATAAAATACGGGGGAAGGAGTTCACTGCCCCAGCTCTGTTGTGCATCCCAGGACAAAGGAGTCTTGTCCCAGAGGCGTAAAAATGTAACATCACATCAATTCACTCTTCCCATGGTAATCCTGGGGATGCGTTGAAACCCAGTTCAAAGAAAGTGGGACTGGACCAAAAGAGCAATGTTTCATATCTACTCCCAATACAAACCTCTCAGAATAGCTAAATTGCGTGCATGTGTGTGTGTGTGTATGCATATATACATATATACACAGACATATACGCATACATGTGTATATATATATCAGCTGTGTTGAGTTATAATTGTTTAAGTGAAAAAACTAAGATTTTTTAAGTGTACATGATTATTTATACTTGTATGCATTTCATAAACATTTTCATTTATAGATTTCATAAATTTTAAGTTGTTGTAGGGATTGGGGGTGGTAGAAGGGAGACTTGACCTCTGTTTACCACCTTTCTTTCTATACACCTAAAACCTCATCCTTTCTTTAACAATCAGCTCAACTTTTACTTCATCAAGTCCCTCTACCTGGTAAGGTGGAACACAAATACAGAATTACCTTCTTAAAAATTATGTTTTGAATGTCGATGCACTACCCTCTGAACTAGATTATAAATCAAGAGGAAACAGTGTGTTCCATTCCTCTTTCTCTTCTTGGTGTTGAGCCCAGACCTGTGTATAAAGATTTTTCTTTAGCTCTGGCAGCTTTTGGAAGTAATAATAGTGACCACATATTGAGCTTCAACTATGTGTCATGCACTGAGAGGAGCATTTTATGGTCACTCACACATAATCCCCAAGAAACACTAATGAGGCAATGATTTTATCTCTCTTTTTAAAGTTTCAGAAACTGAGACCTAGCATGATAAAGTCACCTATCCAAAATGGCAGACAGGACTTTAGACACTGTCTTTTTAATTCCCCAAATCTGTCATTATAATTACCTATTAAATCCCAAGGCCTTTGAATATGTTTCCTCACAATGAGAAAACAGTGCTTTGTAAACATTTCTACATTGATAAGCATGACATTCTCATATTACAACATGGTTTCTGGCCCTTACTGAACCCCTCATATCTGATACCTTCTGTGAATTTCTTTAATGGCCTCCCTACATCAGTAGTAATGCATGTACCTTGTCATCTGTTGAGTATCTGCTATCCTACAAACAAATGATAGATACACATTATATTGTATTTTTTTCTCAATACATGACATATTAGAGGCAGGTACTGAATAGATAATGTTTGCAAGTAGACACAAAAGAATGAATAAGTCAATCAACCCATCTATCCATAAATGTCACAATAATTGAAGAAGTTTGATGGTGTTTCAGAGATTTGTCTACAGAGTATCTTCTAATGTGACATGGGTTAATGACATAAAAACAAAACAAAACACCTTTTGTACACTCACCACAAAAGTCAAATTCTTTCTAGGGCTGATTTCCAACATAAGCTACCACCACAATGCCCAAATTTCTTGACTTGCATTTGTTAATACCTCATTCCTTATTTATTCAATCTAAAATATGACCTAATATGAACATATGTACCTGAATCCCAAATTTTGCTTTTAGCAATTAATATTTCCATGTGACATCAACAATGTAAATATTTAAAGCAATAGATTACTCAATGGTGAAGTGTGACCACCAACTAAAGCTGGGGTCAAACCAACAACTGAACATTGATTAATCCAATTAAACCCAGAAGAGCTTCAGAGTTTGCACATGCACACTTCCTCAACGTCATATGAAAATTACCATGTTTCCAGCAGCCCTGGACCATGTAATGAGGGGAGGATCACAGTATCGCTCTAGACAGCTACTATACTCATTTCTGCAGCGTAGATTGGGGAAGATTTGTTGTGGTTTTTCTAACTTAAATTGTGTATCACCAAATAAGTTCTATTTTACTTACTCCAGCTTTAAAAACATGAAATATATGAGGTCTGTCCAGAAGGTATTCAGCCATATAATATGAAAAATAAAGACATATATTGAAGAAGATACAAGAAACAAGAAACATTGTGCCATAAGACAATGACACCTCAGTCCCCTTCAAATTGGGACCTCCCACAGTTCTCCCAGTCACCATCAGCTGCCCCATCATATTTTCCTGACTCTCACTGACCATCTGAAATCTCTTCCCTTTCAAAGGTGATTTTAGTTTGGGACAAGCCAAAAGTCACAGGGTGCCAAACCTGGGCTGTAGGGTGGCTGAGTCACCTGGGTCATTTGATGTTTTGCCAAAAACCCCTGCATGAGATGTGATGCATGAGCAGGTGCACTGTCATGATGAAGCTGCCAATCACTTGTTTCCCCATAGCTGTGGCCTTCTGAACCATCCAAATAGTTTCCATGGAGGAATGTTCAAGTTTAACACAAAATCTGGTGAAGATTCATTGCTCTGCTTGCTCAGTCATTTTGAATGCAATGGCCACACAGTACACATGCTCACTCAACAGCATCTACTGCCCCCACGGACTAGTACAGTGAAGTCATCCTTGTTCATGCATGCTCATTCCAGTCCACTCTCCTTGGCTGCCAGGTGACATTGATGTCATGCAAACCATTCTCACTGTAGTAACAATGACTGAACTTTTTCTGGACAGAACCTATAATAACTGAATATATCATTATCCTTTTAGTGAATTTTTGGTCTCTATGTTAACTGTTTTTCTCAGTAACTGACAATTTCTCTGAAAACACACAGGGTAAGTCACTTCATCCTATAAAACTAGATCGATGGAAGATCTGTTCATCTTTATTTGTGTGTTTGTGTTCTTCTTGATTCATTTGGAGCTTCCGTAACCTAACCCAAAGCCTGAAATGTCTCAGATTATTCAGGTGTTCATAAAAGTGACTCAGTATTATCATCCACAGAATACTATTTTCATTGTTATTTTATATGTGTGTATTACGCACATACACACATATAAAATAACTGTTACCTAATTATGCATAAGGAAAATTTTGTCTTGCTATAATCTACCTCTTCATATCCAACCTCCAACTAAACCAAAGAAAATTATATTGAGCAACACGTCAATATAAATGAAAAATAGATAGTATTAATCTATTATCATTGTAGACAAATTTATATTTGCCTTCATCGCCCAGCTTACATTGATATGTATTCATCAAAAAACAAATCTAGTGTAACCCTGGTATTTCTCCCTCCTTCTCTGTCTCACACACACACACACACACACACACACACACACACACTTGCTTGTGTAAGGTTGGCTGGCAGCTGGAAAAAAAACAAAAGTAAAACTATTTATAAATCAGAATCTTTCTGAAATGAAAAAATGATTGCACACTTAAACCTCAAAGAAGTATAAAGATATATATTGGATATAGTTCTATGACTTTGTTGCTATCATCATACAGTTGCAGCCAGACCTTCATTAGGGAATTAGCTAAATGTTCATTTGGCAGTGAGTTACTGTTTGATGAGTAGAGAAGGGACATTTTCAGGATGTTGTGATTTCCATCCTTTCGCTGATAGATACACTCACTGTCCTCATAATTGGTTTACCCCAATAGATGCTTTCCTCAGAAACCATGTAGTCATGGAAAATATCACCCAATTTCCTTCCAAGAATTGTTGGAAGGTGTAATCAAGAAATGTTTGTGAGGTGCACTGAGGAGGGAAGTAGTCTCTAGTGGCAGAGAGAAATCATTTTCCCTGGAATTAGTTTTTAAAAAATTGTTCTAATCTCAAACAAGAAGGATATGATGGGAAAAAATTCTAGGCAGGTTGGGAAACCAAACTTTACCAAATTTTCCAAATATTTTTGTCTCTGAATTAAAGAACAAATCTTTTTTCCCCCTTTTTTTAAATGTTAGTTGCCACTGAAGGTCTAATATTCTAACTGAGTTTTTAGACCAAAAAGAAAGAACATTAAAATTAATTGTTTGAACGGCATTCATTCTATGCTTCTACAATTCTAAATCGCCTCTAACTTCCTCCTTTACGCATGCCGTGTAGGAATGGTTGTTTTTCACGGATCTTGCTTTTTCACTAATTAGTTGCCAGAATTAAGTTTGCAATTACCTAATTGAAATATTTTAAGAAAATATGTCATGTATCAGAAAAATAATTGAAATGCATAATTTGGAGAGAAGCTTTGACCCTCTCCAGTGTGTTGTGATGATTCGGATCTTAGTTGCAAGGGAGAGAGGTGATTAGAATTGACTTACACAGAGGTCTAGGTGTATTACAGTGACACTTAGGGTCATTCAGCAACACCAAGAATTAGAATATGGTGAAGCCTGAGAATTACTGAAAGGATTAAAAAAAAACAAAAAAAAAAAAAAAAAAAAAAAAACAAATGTACTTAGGACTTACTTTCCACGTATTGTCCCTTTTCTTTACTGACCAGAGTTAGTCCTCTTTTTCTCTGTAAAGGATTTTCTCTGCTTCATTAGGGCCTCGTAGAAGGAAACCTGCTTGTCCAGGGTTGCATCTCATCTTCTAGACTCCCCAAAAGAGACCAACATACCTTCTCTGTTTCAGTTCCAGAGTTTCCAGAAAGGGACTCATTGTTCCAGCTCAGGTTAGGTGCCTGCATTTAACTGGTCAACTGTAGTTACTGGATAGGGTCCCAGTATAACTAAACGAGCAGTTCTTAAAATAACCATGTATATGCAGTAAAGATTCAGAGGCAATCATCAGATAGAAGTGCTTGGGCAACAATTCTGTAAGAACCCACCGAGTACATTTGAAAGCTAAAATTGCTAAAACTTCTCAGATTGCTCTTCTAAGTATAGAATAGGATAACAAAAATATAATGAAGTATTATATTTAACCTTATAAAAATAACTTGATCTAACTTAATGCCAAAGCAATATAAGAATGGTACAGTATTAGCACCACACAAGGGTCCCTTACTTAAAGAAAAACTCAAAGCTCTTCGTGGATAATATTCTTGTTAGCTTAAGTACATACTGAATAATGAGTTTATGGCAGCCCTTCTGCTTGGAACTTAGGATACGAGGATGAGCAATACCATCATGTAGAGACTGACACATCAACACATGCTATACAGTGATGCGGAAAATGCAATGAGGGAAACATCTGCAGGTTACCATGGGAATACTAAGGAGGAACAAAGCCCCATTGGGGGTGAGTAGCAATCCTATATGGCTTCCCAGAAGAGTCAACCCTTGAACCACATCTACAAAGAGGAGTAAATGTTATTCAGAAAAAGAAATGGAAAACGAGCAGGGAGAGGTCCGCAGGGGCCAGATGATAGAAGAGGGTTCGGAAGGTCTGGAAGAATAGAGCATGTGAGCAACACCATCAGATTTACTCGGCACTGGGGCTGAGTGGCGCTTCCCGTAAACACCGTCCCAGAGCCTTTGTTTCTAAGTAACTTCCCAAGTAATCAAGTGATTAAGTAAGCGAAGCTGATTTTCCCAAAAAACAAAGGTAGTTGAGCACATTCTGCCATGTCCTGATTAGCGACACCCCTGCCCACACCCACACAATTCTGCAGGTGGAAAATATCTGCTGGTTACAAGAAACAATTGTGTTCAACCGAAGAAATCAACGGAATTAACTATTTGGGCACATTTTTCTTCTTTGTCCCAAGAACACAGAACACTTGCCCACGTTTTCTTCCTCTGTCCCACTCACCCCTTCCAGACCCAGGCTTTCAGTTACCGGCAGCCTAAGTCGCCTGCCTGCCCCTGCCTTGACTCCCCCCAAAAGTCATTTCAATTTGCTCTTGGGCATTTTTATGCCCAGGACTGACTCTTTCTCCCTGTCTGCCGGAATCTGTGGCTCTCGTTATCAAAACTCAGTTTGAGGCGATTCGTCCTGGGGCTGCTCATTGCTTCAGATAGGGAACGCGTGGGACTCTCTCCTTTTGTCAGTCCCGACCGTCTCCTGCGCAGCATTCCTGATACGCGGCTGCATTTTTGTTTCTAACTTTTTTGTATGTGCATTCTTCCCGGAACACCCAAAGGGAAAGCCTCAAAGCGCTACGAGATGTCCCCTCGAAAATGTTCACTAAACAGAGTGATACTAACTTTAATCACAGGACTAGCAAATGGACATGGTCGGCTTTCCTGTGTGCGTGTTCTGTGTGAGTTTCAGAAAACAGTTCACACAACAAAAATATGATTTCACCTTTTGCAATGAGATTGTGTCCTGAAACAATTTTAAAATCACAAACCCAGGAAACTCACCATTTCCCAATAATAAAATACATTGGCTTGAAGCTGTAGCAAGTCATGAGAAATTGGTTCATGAAATCAAGGCATAATATTTTAATGAAAATCTAAGAGTTTTAAAACATATATAAGAACTAATTATCTGTTACTTGTCTTCAGTGATTGATTCGCTTTCTAGCACCTGGGCCTTTTATTTTCCAAGAAAGAGAAAAAAATGGCAATTTAAAAATGTTTTTATTCTATTTTTTACATTTAACTTTCCCATGCTCTGGAAAGTGTTCCTGTTTCTGTGTGCTATAGTTGTGCTAGAACTTTCTCAAAATAATAATAATAATAATAATAATAATAATAATAATAATAATAGAGGTCTATTTTCTAAACAATATACAGCTGTCACTTAACAAAAAATGCTTGTGAAATTATAAGTATATATCTATTTTTTCTCAGACTCTAGTTATAAGGTAGGTCCCAAGCTATTACTGTTTGCTTACTTATTAGTATTAAGACCGTCCCCAGGACTCCTGCCCTTGGCTGTATGTGTGGGAGCGCCCCCCACCCCCATCCTCACAGGCTCTTCCGTTGCTCTCAGCCCTATTAACTCCTCCTTGCATCTATTCCACACCTTCTCCAGACTTTGCTGTTCCTGCTACTATTCTCCCAACACTCCCCCATGCTTTGTTCTCTTTCCTTTCCAAGTCTACACGTGCTCATATTTAATATGCATTTCACATTTTATTCCAGTCCTACGGCGTATTTGCAATTTAATAAGAATCTCCTGGATTATTCGTTTTCAACCTTAAGGCTTGGCTGTTTGGGGGATGAGGAGGTGCAATGGAAACCCGAGAGGAGGAAGGAGACTCGTTTCCTGGCGCATGTTTGATGTGAGATCTAGAAACATTTCACTAGAGATCATTGCTTTTGCCATCTTCCAACCTGTGGTTGTGCTTTGAAATAATATTAAAATCACAAACTCTAGGAACTCAGACACTTAGGAGCTGGAGAACCTACGCAAGCATTCATCCTTTCCAGGATCATGTCTTCTTTTGACTAGATCAGCGATTTTCACCCGGTGTGCTGTGAGAATTTTTAAATCACACCATACCTGACTATTTAGTCAGGGGCACTGACCTCTATTTCCTTAGATTGTCAAATTAAAAAATCACAACAGCAGACACAACAATAGCCATCCGATGTGAATGAATCAAAATTATACCTATTCATTTTTTTTCTCAGAATGACAACAATTATATTTTTTGGTGTGCCACAGAATTTTAGTAATTAGTTTATGTGTACCATGAGGCGGAAAAAGTTGAAATTCGCTTGACTAGATCAGTGGTTTTACAGATGTGTTTCCTTTTTAAAACACTTTATTTTCAGAGTCGTTTTTCATTTACAGCAAAGTTGAACAGAAGGTGAACAGATCTCCCATATACTCCCTGCTCCCACGTTTGCATAGCTTCCCCTATTCCCAGCATCCCCCATCAAATGATGTATTTGTTACAACTGATGAACCTGCATTGATACATCTTTAGGTCCCTAGTTCACCCAAAAGTTCATTCTTGGTGTTATGTATTCTGTGTATTTGGACAAATGTATAATAATATGGATCAGCCATAATAGTATCCTACAGAGTAGTTCCTAAATATCCTTTTACACATCTGTTTCTTGTCTTTTTTTCTTTTTTTGTTGTATTTATCTTATTTTATTTGTTTTTGAGCACTAGTAGCACTCTCCCATTATCTTTTTTGTTTTTTTTTAGTTATGTTGAATTTGAATATTTAAAGCAAAGAAGAAGAGAATGACTCTAGTGAATGAAGACATAGGATCCTTAAAAGCCTGCTTTTGGGGATCTAGCCCATCACATTACCCCAAAATCCTTCGTGCTGGTCAGTGAGACCACTGTGAGCTCACAAGAACATAGTCTCAATACCACTGCTAACCTGCTGTTTACGTGGCATCCGATCATAACGTGTCACGGGAGTGGACAGAGCTGGGAGAGGGATCACTGCTCACACTGGTATCCCTTTAACATGTTCTCATGGTAGCTGTTAAGAGGATGATAGACAACAGGATAGTAGTCACCAGAAGGCAGGGGGCAGGAAGATTACACAGTGCAATATACAGATGATGTATCATAAAACTGTATACTTGAAACCTATGGGATTTTATTAACCAGTGTCATCACAATAAATTTAATTTTAAAAAAATGATGATAGAAAGCCATTGGTGTTGACAATGTAAAAAATCAGCATCAGCCTCAATAGACCATTGAATCCATCCAGTAGGTACTCAAATGTTGACACTATGAGTGTCCAGTCTAATTGCCTCACCGTGAACGAACAACGTGCCACGACTCTCCCAACCTAGACTCCGGCGCCTGGTTCCCCGATATGGATCCTCCACAGAGTTAGAACCTGTCTTAGTTTTCAAAGCTGGGTGTTCAAGCCAGAGATAGATGCTCTACCTATATGATCTGGACTCTCAAGTAGCAGAAAACATGTCTTTCCCATTATGAAAAAGAAAGCACACCAACAAAAATACCCAAAGAAAGCCATGCAATGCAGTTACTAAGAGACAGTCAACAGCTAATCTGTGATTGATTCTTTTTTAAGCCTATCAGGTCACAGCTTTAATCACTTCACCTATCCATTAAGGCTAAACTCTTAACAGCTGGGTTCTCCTAGCATTTTCCCCCTAGTTTTTCATTATTTTATTTCTATAGCATTAGTTAACAAACTCAAACAACATACGATACAAAAGCTACACAATTTTGGAAGCATGGCAGGCTTCTCCCTAAGAGGTCGTGCCCCCTAGATCACCGAAAGAAGAATAACCCTGCCACCTTCTGCCAGGCCAGCCTGATCCTAGGCTGCTCCTGGAGTTCCTTCCCACCCAAAATACCATCCATTGGGAAATGCAGGCAGCTGCAGCAAATCATCCAGGAGGGAGAACCAGAGCCGGAGCCAGGGACAGGGCCGGAGCCAGAGCTGTGTGATTGATTCTTAAAAACATTCGCTTAGACCTCATGGCTTTTGGAAAGTCAAACTTGATGACAGATGCTAAGTTCTTATGTATTCCTTTCACAGATTTCCTGAGACACTTAGCCTTATGATATCACGCATTTTGATACAGTAATTAACCACACGAACACACAAACACAGAGAATTTATGAACACTTAATACAGACACATGGATGGGTAATGGTAAGGGTTTTATTATAACAGGTGCCATAATTTTGTAACTGTCGTTCTATATAGCATTAGAGATTGGGATGGTGTGGCAGATAAACCTAATTTGGTTGATGAACAAACACAGACAAGTAATTAGGAAACCTAGAGGGAAAACCTTTACCTTGCAACCCCAGTACAAATTTTAACACTCCTTCGGTCTTACTCATAAACCTGAAGTTTCCCCTATTTCTTATATTTAGATCTATATTCAGTCAGGACAATACATTACTGTCTGCTCAGAAAGATTCTGACAGGGCCCTTCACAGCTTTGTAAGAACAATTTATTGGAAGGAAATGGAAAGAAAAATGACAAGGGTCAAGAAAACAAAATAGAAAACATAGAGAAACAGTCAATGGAGGATATTGTGAGAGAAGTATTTTATTTTAGAGACTCTGCTTCTGTTCTGGCCCTGGGATTTCACAGAACATCATGTGTAGCATCTAATAAGAGTTTTGTTAATGAAGGCATTAGTATTGCTGTTAATAATGTTCTTATATTTATTAGGGAATTGGTGACAGTATTATTATTTAATTGTTGAGTGATCAAAGCCTTTACTTTTTATTCAGTGTTGCTTTGCCATAGGGTAGAGGGAAAGGTATAATTTTGGTCATTACAGATTTTCTAAACAGTGAGCCCTCCCTCTCTTAGAATCCCAGAATGTTTAAGGATTTTATTTCATTGATAAATGTATTTGTGAGATTTGACGCGATTAAATATTTCTTTAAATTATATTTATACTGTCTCCTCCTCGGACAAGCTATTTTAAAGTAGCTCTACTTGTGGGTATTTGTAAGTGTGCGTATGTTTTAATACATTTTTTGGTTGAAATAAATAGAGGCTACTGTGATTTATGTGGAGAGATTGAATTGTGATCCAAAACACATACTTTATGTCTTATAAATGAAATGATTGGCCTTGCATTTGTACTGTCTCCCCCATTGAAATGAACAGCAACTGTGATAATTACCGGATGTTTTTGTTTCTATAAAACATCCCTAATATAGACATTTGCTACTAGCAACATATATGCCAGCTCTTATAAATCCACTTGGCATGTTTAGTAATTATTACTGAAAGTATTTCCATGAACTTGAACGTCGCTGTTGAAAATTCTATTTAACAAAATAAAAAATACAATTTTTTTTCTTTATTAACTTCTCAGAAACATGTTTGTAATGTAATGAATTCAAGACGAAGGAAGTTTTTGCCTGGAATACTTTATTCATTTCATCTTTAATTATTATCCTGTTTAAATTCTGCCCTAGCTTATTTTGATCACAAAATATATTGAATTTTATTTTATTTTGTCAACTTTTTAACTATTAGGCTCAACATACCCATGGGTATCTGTCACATTCGCTGTAAGTACTTAGTTTCTAGGCTGGGCAAGATGCTTTTGTTATTCTGACTGACAAGTTAAAAGGGTGGGATGCAAACTAATTATTCTTCCCTCTCAGTGGCCCTCAGTGAAAACAGATCTGACATTTATGATTGATCTCCTAATGAGATGGGGGAGTCGATGATTATTGCTATGTGGTGTCTGTCTTATCAAGGGAGAGTTCCTTTAGGGCCGATACCATGAATATTTTGTTCACCTTCTGTAATTGCCCCAAAGGCGTGTCTTCACACATATGTTAGGTGAACGAGCCAAGTATTTTATTCGCTTTGTGTTGGGCCAAAACTCACTTTCTAATGTAGTAAAATTCTAATGTAGTAAGTTTCACATAATGACGTTCTCTTTTTAAAGTGTGCCACATGCTTATTTTATGCTCATTGGTATCTAATTGGGCAGCACAATGGCCACGCTTCATTTCTCCAGTCACCAGAGCCACCCTCTGAGGCCCTCATCATTAATTGATATTTATTGAGCATTTGCTAGCATGTGGCTTTGCACTGCCCCCCCCTTGTTTAAAATATTCCTCCTGAAATGCAAGAGTGTATCATTTACATTAAACACAGTCCTCCATCAGATGCATAGAAATTTTGAAATCGGCTTTGACTGGCCCCAAATTAATCAATACTGAATGCTGATGTCTGTAGATTTGGGCTGGTTCTCAGCCGTGCTGGGAAGGCCTGGAGTAGCATTGATTGTTAGATGTGTTCTGACTACAATTTACAAGGCTTAATAGCCATCACGTGAAATTTACAATCTTGTATCACACTTTAGGGAAGATCCTGCAACTTGCCCTGCTCACTTTGTTTGCTGTAGTCAAAGCCCTGGAGGCATCAGCATTTAACAGTGACTTGAAATTGCTGAAATGGGTTGTTCCACCAGGCTGGTGGGGGGCAGCCTACACTGCAGGTCAAATAACAGAAGGCGGCTGTTTGGGGGGAAATGGCCAGACTTGCTGTCTGTGGATTACACTCAGTGATAAGACAGTAATGCCAGAAGGAACTGCTTTTCTCTCCCATCCCTGCTCCACCCCTTTTTCTGTTCGAGGATGGAGCCTGAGGTAACCTGTGCTGACCCTGGGCTCAATGTTTTTATTCATCATTTGTCAAGCCCTTGGGTTAAGTTTTAGTCACTGTTATTAATCATTCAGATTCCAATTGTCAAACAGACAATTGGAATTGTCCTGCACAAAAGCTGAGTAAACAGGGTGCAGTGGGGGATGGGGGAAGAGGAAGAGAATGAAAACAGAGGGTAAAGGCAACTAAAATGGATCAGTCCTTGACATGATCATTTATACCAGGACTAGGAGTCCAACAGAAGAGCTGTTGTAGATTACGCGGGTGATTAATCACTGCTGTAGTTTCATGGTGACAAAATGATTAATAAAGTTGAGGACAAAAGCAAATCCTTTTGGATCTGCACCTAAGGTGTGCAAATGTCTAAGCGAGGGCTTCTCACTCAAACCTTGGTTCTGTTGCCAGACAGGCAAACTTCTCAGATTTCTGTTGCGTTAGACTGGAGCACCATCAAGACAATAATAGATCCACCCTCTCTTCACTTGCAAAATAGTCAGGGATTAGGAACAGAACTCCCTTTCTGAAAAGACATCCCAGCAGGAGGTTTATTTGTGTTCAGCTACCAAGGAGCACAAATGCCGTTTAGCAGGCACTATCCTCTTTTGCCCGGAGAAGCAATTGTGCATTTCAGTACAAAATACAACATCAACACCAGAGAAGGCACGGGAGAATGGATGGATGCAAGAAGGGATTGAAGCAATATAGCGCTTTAATTTTGTTTTTCTAATCATACTCCATAGGGTATATACGAGGTCTGTCCAGAAGGTAACCAGCCATGGAATATGTATGAAAAATAGAGACATTTAATTGAAGAAGGTACAAGATACGAGGAAAATTGCCCAGAGGACAATGACAACTCAGCCCCCTTCAAAGTAGGTGCTTGGGAGCCTCACACAGTTCTCCTATTTGCCATCAGCGGCCCTGTTGTATTTTCCCGAATCTCTTCTACGGTCTGAAATCTCTTCCCTTTCAGAGGTCATTTTAGTTTTGGGGAAAGCCAAAAGTCACTGGGCACCAAGTCTGAGCTGTAGGGAAGCTGAGTCACCTGGGCGATTTGATGTTTTGCAAAAAAGAAAAACTGGACAAGACGTGATGCATGAGCAGGAGCGTTGTCATGATGAAGCTGCTGACCACCAGCAGCCCACAGCTGTGGCCTTCTGACTCATCCAAATAGTTTCCGTGGAGGAATGTTCAAGCTTCATGCAAAATTTGATGCAGAGTCGTTGCTCTACTCACTCAGTCATTTTGAGTGCGACGGCCATGCAGTACACATGCTCATTCAATGACATCTACTCCCCCCAGTGACCAATACAGTGAAGTCATCATTGTTCACGCATGCGCATTCCAGTCCAGTCTCCTTGGCTGTCTGGTTACATCGATGTCACACAAACCGTTCTCATTATGTTAACAATGGCTGGACTTCTCCTGGACAGACCTCCTATATCAGTTTGTATACAAAAATCACTGGGGATACTTGGTAAATAGGCACATTCCTGAGTTCCTCCCCCAGAGATTCAGTGTCAGGAGATGAGGAGGGGAGAAGGGAATAACTCGTGAGTACTCTGTAGGAGACAATGTGTATTTTGTGTCTTAACAAACATCTAAAGCAGGCAGATCTCAAGGCAGCTTCAGAAATAAATACTGCTGTAAGGCAAAGTATGTGATGCTTTATTTAACTCGATCAAGAAGAACTTACTTAAGATCACAAAGCTAGAAAACTTTGATGGTTTGACCACTGTCCAGCTTTCTTTCTGCACTAACAGCTTTGTGTAGGAAGAGTTCCAATATAGTCACAATAGACAGCCCACAGGCTACTTTCCAAACTTGACTGCACATTGAAATCACCTGGGGACCTTAAAAAGTATGGATGCTTGTATCTTGCTCCCATAGATTCCCCATGCATGGTGGTTTTGTTGTTCTTGAGAGTGGCTCGAGGAATTTATAAAGACTCCCAAGAGATTGGAAGTACAGAGAAGTTTGGAGTCCACTGGCAAGGATCTTTACGTTAAGACAGTATTCCCCACTGACTTGTGCATGCCGTGTGATACACATGAGACGGCTTTCTGCGGTAGAAGAACATTTCCAGTTTTAATAGTTATTTCGTTGTGAGATGCATAATGACGTCTAGATCCACGATGGCCTGCTTTTATGATGGCTGTCCCCAAAAGTTATAATTGAGCTAAAAAAATTCCCATCTCTGACTGACACTGGAGCCATTGCAATTGTCGTAACACAACACGCGAGTCACGTGTCTGTGGTGATGCTGGTGTCAACCACCTGCCGCACCACCAGTCACGTAAAAGTAGAGCACAGATATGTACGGTACGTGATACTCGATGATGATAATAAACAACTATGTTACTGGTCTATGCGTTTAATACACTACACTTTTCACCATTATTTTAGAGTGTATTTCTTTCTACTTATAAAAAAGTTTTGCTGCAGAACAGTCTGCCATATCACACCGGCGGCGGCGTCACGCATCTTCCATTTACCGTGTCTCTCGATTGCATCATTTTCTCTTGCGCTTGATTTAGTCCCGTGTTTCGTTCTTCGTGGCCCCTAAGCATGCAAAATCCACCGCCCGGTGTTGCCAGTTAGAGGCCCTGTCCAGTGATGGGCCTGGAAACAAAATTAAAAGGGATTAAGGACAAGGAAGGTGGAAAATCAGTGATGGTTAGTGCTCTCCGGTCAGGCTTGTCCCATTGCACCAAGGCTATGATCTTGAAGAATAAGACCAAAGCTATGGAAGTTGTAAAAGGATCCGCTTCCTTGAAGGCAATGTGCTAATAAACATGCAGGAAGGGCCTGTGTGAGACTTGGAGAAACTTCTAATGACCTGGATTGAAGACCAGACACAAAGCGTATCCCACTCAGCACTATGATGCTCGTGGCCAAAGCAAAAAGGTTGATTGTGATGTTGACAGAAAAGGAATGTGCTTCTCGCTCTAAGTGGTTCAAATGATTCAAGAACTGTTATCCTCACATAATGTGAAAGTGGGCTGTGAGTCTGCTCATGCTGATGTAAAGGCAGCTGGAGAATTTTTGGAAACTCTAGAAAAGCTGATTGTGGAAAAAAATTACTTGCCAGAGTAAATATTTAATATGGATGAATCCCTCCTGTCCTGGACACAGATGTCTGAAAGGACTTTTATCCATGAGGTGGCCTGAGTCAAATGTCATATTTCAAAGCTTTTCAGGACAGGCTGACAGTCTTGCTTGGGGGCAGTGTTGTGGGCTTCAAATGGAAACCCTTTGTGACCTGGCATAGTGAGGACCCCAGGGCCTTCAAGCACGTCAGTCAGCACACACTCCCAGTAAACTACAGGATGGGGAGGAAGTCATCGTGACTCAGCTCCCCTTCCAAGATGCCCTCCTCAATTGCTATGCCAGTAAAATGGAGAAAAACTACTTCAATACTTTTCAAGATTTTACTTATTTTTGATAATGCTCCTAGACATATTTTTTTTAATTGAAGATCTTTATCCCAATGTCTAAGTGGTCTTTTATCTTCCAAACACTATCATTTTCATCCAACCAATAGACCAGAGCATTCTAGCAAATTTTAAGGGCTCCTGACAAAGGAGGACCTCAGCCAAGGCGATTGCTACAACTGAGGAAATTCTGGAAGGATCACAGCATCTATGACTGCATCTGAAACCCAGCCTGGTCATAGAGTGACATCACCAAGGAGCGTATGAATGGCAGCTGGAAGAAAACACTCAATACATTCGTTCAAAACTTCAAAGCACTCACCAAGGGTGAAGGGGTCGCAAAACTCCACAAGGCTATGGCTGACTGAGGTGGCAAACAACTTTAACGTGGTGTAGATGAGGGTGACATTGCAGAGCTCCTAGAGGTGGTTCCTGAGGAAGTGCCTAATGAGGAACTGGGACAGAACCACAATGCTGAAGAAGACACCAGAAAGAAAACTAACTGTGGGAGATAAAAAAGAAAACTAGCCCCCAAGGACATTCATGGAGAAAGGTCTGCAGAAGCTTTTGCAGAACACAACACACTACTTATAAAGTATGAAAACACAGATCCCAACATCAAAAGGTTTTCATTAATGGAGAGAAATGTTCACGGTTCATCATCTGCTTACAAGCAGATCTATGATGAGGAAAAGAAACAAACCAAGCAAACCATTACGGTCATATTTCTGAAAAGAGCCTACTTTCACTCACCCCTAGCTCTTCAAGTTTCAGATGGTTGTATCTGACAACCACAGATGGTTATTGTGGACGCCATAGAGAAAGGGGAACCTCCTTAGATTTTCTGTTACTCCATGTGGATACAAATAAATGTCAGCCACATAACCTTTTCAGGGAACTTGCTCTCATTCCTCAGAAATCAATGATCAGGAAGATCTCAGCATTTGGTTCTAAATGAGTATATGTCAGTCTACGCTGAAGGAAACCCAATGTTTACATTTTTATTTGTTGATATTTTAATTAACAATTTAGTGCAATGTTTGCCCTGTGAGTTCAATGAGCAAAACTCTGCAAATAAACAGCAGTTCCCTCTTGGACAATCACTCTGTAAATTAGCTTACTTTGTCAATAAAGTGCATGCCTATCAGGCTCTTCAAAGCAGCAGGGGTAAGGATGTTCATTTACTTAAGCAGGGGGTTCTACCATTAGCATTTGTGATTGGTGTTAATTACAACTGTGTGTGAGTGTGTGTGTGTCACTGCCACAAAGCCCACATTTTCAAAATCCTAGTGACAATCAAGCGAGTAATAAATTAAGTACCCATATTTGTTTGTGTTCTTTTTAAATCTAATTGAGTCGTTCTGAGCAATACCATCTTGATAAGCATTTGAACACGGGGTTTCTCAGTACTCTGGTGGCTTAAATCATGATTTCTGTTTTTAAAAGAGCTTCATGGAAAGATTTAACATAGTCATTGAACGTTTTAACAATGGTTAACGGTTGGAAAGCCTATGTATTTGGGCTATAGGAGGCCAAGGTTTATTTATTTATTTTTAACCTGTACTTTTTTTTTTGTTTTCATTAAATAGACTTTGATAAAGTAAATTTTAATTTTTCCAAAACCAAGCATTAAAGGTATGAAACATGGATTAACTGTCACCCAGGGGAATTTAGATACTGATACAAGGTACCCAAGTGAATATTCAAGCTGTAACTAAGTTAGGTTATTAGAGGGATTATATAGCTAATTGAGATGATGCATTGGGGACACAGGAGCCCTGGGATTAGAGAGCTGCACTGTCCCCTATCCAAGTCCAGTTGACCCTCCAACAATGCAGGGTGTGGCCCCCATCTCTTTGCATAGAAGAAGCTTCATGTATAACTTTTGACTCCCCACCCCCCGAAACTTAATTACTAATAGCCTTCTGTTGACTGCAAGCCTTACCAATAACAGAAATAGTCTATCAACACATATTTTGTATGTTAAATGTATTAAATCTTGTATTCTTACAATACAGTAAACTAGAGGAAAGAAAATCATAAGGAAGGAAATATTTATTGTAAAAACCATCTGTTTATAAGTGGACCCTTGCCGTTCAAATCCACGTTGCTCAAGGATCAACTGCATTTCCCTTTGATCTAAAATATCCAGATTGGCTAGATTATTTTTAGCTGTCTGTCTTTGCCTTGGGAGATATAACCTAAAGGTCTCTCCGTTACCCTGAAACTGGACATCAGGGAAGCCGAATTAACTCAGAGTCATTTTCAGTAGTGTTAGCATTTTGAGTGAGGAAAAGAGAGAAAAACGGTTTATATATTGCTCTGTTGGGGAAAAATATATTTAAGTGCCATTTTTTATCAGCAGGCTCGTGCTCATCCGAAGAAGCTCAGAAACATCTCAACTCAACTTTGTACTTTGTGTCTGCACCTTAGAGGAAGTTTTCAGCACTTAAAATTTGCTATGCACCTTTAAAAGTTTCCTATAGATAAGACGGTAACTTCCAATTGCTGCTGCGCTGCAGTTTATTTTCTGCCTAAATATCACCAATCATCCAGTGAACAAGTGATTTCTGAACTTCCTGTCTTAATCCTGATGCTTTGACTCTTGGATACCGAAGGATCAGTTGTTGCCCTCCTTGTGAGTTCTTACATCTTTATGGGTATCCAGACCTAAAGATGTCCTTTTTAATGATGAGCAAAGCCAAGAGAAATCTTACAGGAGCAATGGCTCACTTAGAAACAATTATAGCTCAGTATCTGTTTTTATTTTAAATATTTATTGCATTGGACTTTCGTCAGTGGAATATGTCATGTTAATGGATTTTAGCCTCATTAGCTCCTAATTCTTATGCACTCCTGAATTCATGCTCCTCTGTTGATAGCATCCCCATTGCTGCCCAGTAACCATGTGGCATGCTACAAAAGGATTATTACAGTAGGTAGAAAAATAATTACACAATGAGGACACTTTAAACAAAATGTCCAACATGCATGGAAATTAAATTTGTTTCTAAACTGTATTCTCAGGCAGAAAGGAGAAGAGCTTTACTACAAATTAGCAGGCACCTTATTTGTATGTTTCTTGTATGTAGCAATTCTATACTTAAGGATGGTTTGTTTTTTTCATTATATTGAAGTCTGTGTTTGTAGGCACTAGGGAAAAAAGCAGTGTATTGCCTATCCCGCACCATATTGTCTTCCTTTCCTAGATTTTAGATAATATCTTCCCGCAAGGGAAAAAAATTCTCATGGAGACGCAACATGAACTCTTCTTAACTGGTAGAGAAATCCAGATACTCAGTTAATTAAATTCCTAATAAAACTATTTTGTATTGTGAGGAGAGAACCAGATTGTTTTTGTACTGCTCGATACTTGGAGTTCGCATGCTCTACCTGTATTCTTCTTTTTAAAAATAAAGAAGTTAAAGGGACTGTTTTTAAAAGAAAACAAGCTAGTTACTTCCATAGGTAGTTGCCCCTTGAACACGGGTTTGAACTATACAGGTCCGCATAATCAGAGGATATTTTCTCCATCAACATACATCTGGCCCTCCATTTTCCCTGGTTTTGCTTCCAAGGATTCAACTAATCATGGACCACAAGCAGTATTTGTTACCTGTAATTGGGAATCCACAATGTGGAGAGCTGACTGTATCCATGGTCTCCTGCCATTTTACACGAGGGACTTGAACATCCACAGATTTTTGTATGTGTTTTGGAGGGTGGGTGGAAGGGGGTTGTCCGGGAACCAGTCCTCTGCAGATACTGAGAGAGGGCTGTGCTTAAGTTTTGGGAGAGTCAAAAATTATATATACACACAGTTTTGACTGTTGAAGGGATTAGCACCCACACCTCTGTGTTGTTCAAGGGGCAACTGTCTATCATATCTGTATAGACATGTGTATTTATAAGGGTTACATGTATGTTTTATTATATGTATGTGTGTGTGTGTGACTTTATGTAAGCAATTTTCATCACTCAAGAACACTCTTGAAACTTATGGCTGTACCTACATATGTAACATTTATTACTTCCACCAGTAATGGTTATATGTGTTCACATTTTAAAATTTGTTTGTTGCTTTTTTTTTCCCCCCAAACCTAATATAATTCATAATGTGGAAGATTTACACCTTAAGTTTTGGGGAGCAGCATTTTCTTGTGTTCAACAACAGAGCTCCGAAAGTTAAAAAATATATATATATCTGGATTCTTTGAAATGGGAAAGAAATGGACCAACATTGTAATAGTATCAGTTATTCATTTTAAGTTACTTCCTCTAAATAAGATTTTAGGTCATGGTTTTATCACTGACAAAAATTAATCTACTCTATGCATTTAGACTTCTTTTTTTGGACCGTTAAGTCCAGACTCTCAAAATTATGATTTTCTTTTCTTAAATAGACCCATTACCTTTAAAACAATAAGGAATTTTGTAGATGGTGCGTACCTGCTGTCGTTAAAGGAGAGACAATACATTTGTCTATTTTTCCTTCAAAGATTTTATGGAGAGAGAGACAGAGGGAAGGAGGAGGCTGCTCAGGCGTGCAGAGGATAGGTGTGCTTTCATATACTATCAGAGATTTGCAAGTTTTTTATGGCCCGAGGCATGGGAAAGATAGGATCGATTTGGTTTTAAGGGATTTTGTAAGCAAATGTATACAAAGTGTTTATAAAAGCCCTTGGAGTATGTTGGGAAAAAAAAAAACTTACTAAAAATATGCTGTTGAATTTATAAATGCAGCTGCTAATAGTAGTCAAAATCCAAGTGCTTCCTTTTATTCTGCAATAATAAATTCTGTTTTGTGTAGTAAAATAAGATGGCAACTTAGCCTCAGTGGCACTGCATGGATCTAAGGGAGGAATGCATGTTCCTTCATCACAGTAGAGCCACATCCAACTCACATGACCTTCAGAATAAAAAGAATCTGATTTCCTTTTAACGTGGCATTCCCTGGATATGCACATATTTCTTTTCTTAATTAAAAAAATATATGTGTATTTTAAATTGAGGCAGACACAAGCAGGGCCTCGATCACGTATCCTCCCACCCCAGTCCCTACAGACCATTTTGGAGCGTGCCCACTGGGGCCTCCTGGTTTGGAAGGTCTCTGTATCGTGCAGCCCAAGTCCGCCTACATGGAAGGCAGGCCGGAAGTGCCAAGGTGCTGGTGTGACTTGGAGGCCATGCTCAATTAATGCTTCTCTCTTAGTATGCATTTCCTCCCATTTATTTTAATAAAACTATATTCAGATTTCCAAACATTGAGTTCAACTACTTTTCTTACATAATTGAAATTTTGTACAGTTCAAGATTGGTATAGAAATTATATGTGTGTGTGTGTGTGTGTGTGTGTGTGTGTGTGTATTAGACTGGAGCTTGGGGGGAAATGCAGAAAATTATAAAAAAAGGGGGGGGGATATGCCAAAGAGGCAGTTTCCTGAAATTTTTAAACTCTTGGAAAATGAAATTAAATTGACTTTTCTCTACCATAACCCAAGAATTCATGAAAAGAGCTTATACTTTCTTTACTTCACAGATGTTTAATTACTGCTCACAACAAAAACAAAAGCAAAGAAAAACAAATTATTAATTCCACAACTGGAGCAGGTTAGATACTTATCTGGTTTATATGCTCTACTAAGTAAAGATGTAAATACTTATAAATACAATGAGAATGGAAAAAGCATTATTCACATTAAATTTACAATTCATGAGTGAAGATGACTTCTCCATCCCACTCATTATAAGCTAAGGAAAATTATATTTGCAGAATTACCAAACTGGACAGGAGATGTAAACTGGAGTCATGTTATGTTTCCTTAATTCTGGTCCTGGGACACAGCCTCCACATTTTTCTGACAGTGCAGAATCATTTTCTAGTAAAAACAAAGATGGATTCCAATTAATAATTATAATTTCCATAAGTCGATAATGGCAAAAATGTAAAGACTTTAATTTTACACCAAAGTGTTTTTTTTAAATGGATTAGGTAACTTCAGAAATTAACTTTTACCTTCTAATTTTAAAGATAAAACATTTAGATATTACTGTTGTATGTACCAATATTTAAGATTAGCTTTGGCCACACATCATATTCGTGACTAGAAGCATTCATGTTCTCAAGGAAAAAAAATATAAAATATCACTTGCACACACATACACACACACCTCATAAATTATTAAAACTAAAAATGGCTTGATAATTAACAGATAACCAGTAGTATTTAACAGAGAAAAGGGAACCATTGTCTAATGAAAACAATATTTAAGTAGTTGGTTAAATGAATATTATGTTATCTAATATTTAGCCAAGCAAATTAAAACTTCACACAAAGCAGACAATAATGGAAATGACAGAAAATAAGTTGACTTAGTAGAAATATTTTGAAATATGATGTTAGAATAGCCAAACATATAAAATAATAAAAAAGGAAGAAATCATCGCTATCTAGAATACTAATTAAAATGTCAATGCGAGAATATAAATCATACATTTATTTATTTATTTATTTATTTTTATTCATTGTTCTTCTATTACAGTTGTCCTGCTTTTCCCTCCATTGCTCACCCCCGACCCTGCCCATCCCCCCTCCCACAGTCAATCCCCACCCCGGTGTCCATGTCCATGGGTCATGTATACTACTTCCTTGAGTTGACCCTTCCCCCATTATCCCCCTTCTTTCCCTCCCCACTAGTCGCGGTTAGTCTGCTTTTTGTTTATATGCCTCTGGTCCAATTTTGCTCATTTGTGCTGTTCATTAGTTTCCTGTATTAGGTGATATCATACGGTATTGTCTTTCATTGCCTGGCTTATTTCACTCAGCATAATTCTCTCTAGTTCCATCCATGTTGTTGCAAATGGTAGGAGTTCCTTCTTTCTTTTTGCTGCGTAGTATTCCGTTGTGTCAATATAACATAATTTTTTAATCCACCCATCCACAGATGGGCACTTAGGCTGTTTCTAGCACTTGGCAATTGTAAATAGCACTGCTATGAACAGAGCGGTGCATAGGTTCTTTTGAATTGTGGTTTCAGGATTCTTTGGGTATAATTCTAGCAACAGAATTGCTGGTTCAAAAGGCAGTTCCACTTTTAGTTTTTTGAGGAAATTCTCTACTGTTTTTCTTAGTGGCTGCACCAGTCTGCATTCCCACATAAGCATTTTAAATCAAAATTAAATATTGCTGATGAAGATTTTAGCATGGTAAAAAGTCATGTTGAACATCTTGTGTTCTTCATAGATAGATATTATTAAACCTTCAAAGGAAAGAGAGGAATAGAGCTTATCTCATTGGATTTATACCTGTTCATATATAGAAGTAGAGGTTTTGATTTATGTGAAGATCTAAAAAGACATCTTTTAATTTTTGGCATTAATTAAAAATAATCCCTACTGTTAGCTTTGTGATAAGGAACTGATATGGCAGATAAAAAAAAAAAAAAAAGACATAAGCCATAATTTTGACTGAAAACCCATAGCCATTTTTTGTGCTGGTCATGGTACACAGTTTGAATTGGTTACTCAGAAACGTGAGTAGTCTTTGAAGCAATTGAAATAGTAAATATGACATTTTCTGGATCTCTAAGATGGAGTGTCTTGATGAAACATTTTTTCAATTAATCTTAATTCAAACTCCTGAACAACTGAAGAAACAAGGACTAAATTCTGTTAAAACAATTAGAATTAATTTAGCCAACATATGAAATGCACTAAGAAGCATGTAAACAGCAAAATATCCTTACATAAGGAGTGTATTAGGACCATAGGTGGAAAATGAAATAAATTTGGAATTAGCACTCTTTACACTCTGGTGGTTAGGAATAATGCTAGCAAAAGATTTTGCTAGAAAGCCTAAAGGGGTTCAGCAAAATCACTCTGCAGCTATTTTCCAACTTTCTTGTTACAAAGATGTATTTGTGAAAACACAGGGTATACTATTTAACAGTTTTGTGAGCTTGAATTATAACTTGGAAACATTTGGACAAATGGTATGTGGCCTCCATTTGTTCTTGTAACCCAAGACCTGCATATATTAAAACTAGGTTTGTCCCGCTGTCTCTCAGATATTTTCCCCAAAGCCTATCACTGCTGCCATTTTCTGGGACATTGTAGAAAACACACACGGACACACACGTGGACACCAGAGGCATAGGAAGTTGCATCGGCTCTTCTAGGTTGTCATTAATATCATGTAAAAAGAATCATAGAGTCTCCCTCATCTTCTTCCCTTTGAGGCAAACAGCACCTCCAAGATGATAATGCCTCTGGGAGCAGATGATAGTGATAGCGGATTCTAAATTGTGTTCAAATGTTCCTGACCAGATCAATCAAATTCTCCTTCTGGGCTTTATCGTGTTTTATGTTTATCTATAGTGTAGCATAACTGAATCTTTATTATTATCAGAATGATTTCTGTTTGTTTATTTGCAATTCAGAGAGGTGTAATACTATTAATAAGGAAGTAAAAACATGCTCATAGTCCTCTTAGTTCCAAAAAGAAAAGGAGAGGGAACAATTAAGTGCAAGATCCAGCCTGGACCTTTTGTGTTACTATCTTGTTTAATCAAAAGTAGGAGTTTCGGAATAGATCGCAATATGAACTTCACACTTAGCACTTTGTATTGTTGCAAGAGTCCAAGTCTGAGTGGCATTTTAAATTAGAGATATTTGCAGTGGGTTACGATAACTTCGCCCCATTTTGGCATTGCATTTCATAGGACATACTGAGGCCCTTGTCCCTATAAAGAGCTAAAGGGGTTGTTATTTCACATCCAGGTATTTTTTCCTGTTATATAACAAGTGCTGAAGCATTTCTTCTTTGTAAATCACCTTGTAAAACCTTTGGCCTGCAGTTAAAAACAGAGTTTCTGGGAATCAGGTTCCTGATCGGTGTACACATGTGGCAATCCTAGTGCTCACCTTCCTTGTTTTAGTTCCGAGGTACAAACAAGGGCAGGGCATCTTGAACTTGGTTGATGGTAGTTTCTCTGGAGAGCTTTACTCCACTTACTGGTTAAAACTGGATGCATTTTGCCTCTTTTTTGCATTGAAGCATACTGATGTGACCATCCTGAGGTGAGTGCCTTTCCCGCCTTTAGAGAAGAATCCTTCCTGGCATCTTCCTAGTTTCTGGGGATTGCTCGCCATCCTTGGCATGCATGCATGCCTTGGCTTGCAGCCCAACCCCTCCTGTGCTGCCTCTGTCATTACATGGTCTTCTTCTCTTGTGTCTCATCTGGCTTTAAGGAGTGATGGATAGTTCTCCACTCTCTGGAGTATTGATGATGGGGGTGTGTGCACAAGCCTGAAGGTGAAGCCATGAAAGGGGAGTTTTGGTCTGCACAATTAGCGGAGAGAGGTGGAAGTCAGTGAGCGTACACAGAATGAAGAAAACCAGGACCCGAGGGCCTTACGCCTGTAGAATGGTAGAGGAGAACAGGCTGGTTCTAACCTCCAGTGCCCCATCTGCACCAGCAGAATGGGAGTTAGGGTTATATAATACCTGACGGAGATCTTTATGTCTTTGGGAGTCAAGTGTGGGGTATACGTCTTTCCTCCATTTCTACCACTTAGTTTGAAACATATACATACATACATCGTCGTCGTCGTCGGCAGCCGTCCGTCTTGAGAGACGATGGTGTAGCTTCTTAAGAGTCTATCTGCACCGCCGAGAATGGTTGTGCAGTCCGACTCGGGAGTGACACGGTATCTGTCTCCTCCCGTGTTGAATCGACATCTTGTGATAACGCTGGAGTGTCCTCTCCAGTGAAGCTGAAGCTACAGAGCCTGGGCAGGGTGATATGGAGGGTCTGCTGTTGCCCATGCAGCAGACCCCCCCTCTCTTCGCAGCTGAAGGGTCCAAGGGAAAGATGGAGTCAATACAGCTTGGCTTCAGGTGCGCCGCAGGAGTTGCCGGTGTTGACTACAACGTCAAACCGCCTTAGGGACTCCGGCTCCGGATTTTCTGTCGGGGTTTACTCCCTTAGCCTTTCCCCTGAAGAGGTATGCCGCAAGGCAGCGGAGGTTTTTTGGAGTCAGAGTTTTCCTTCTCTGATGTGCCCTGACTGGAAGATCGAACCAGCGACACTTAGCTCGCAGGCCGACGCTCAATCCACTGAGCCAAACCAGCCAGGGTATCATACATACATACATACATATATATATATATATATATATATATATATATATATATATAGAGAGAGAGAGAGAGAGAGAGAGAGAGAGAGAGAGAGAGAGAGAGAGAGAGAGAGAGAGAGAGAGAGAGAGTCTTCACTTATATTTTTGGTGTGATAGAATCTTCCTTGCAAATAACAAGCGATGTGTTAGGACTGCACAGAATTTGAAACAGGATGAAATTGGACACAGCATGTGGGGAAGGCTGACATCTGGCTTGTGTATTATATATCTCTTTTTCATTCCCACGTCTGTGGTTTCCAACCACAAGGGAATATATCTTACACTTCCCGATTTCTCCGGTTCTTTAAAGGTGCTTCGGACGCAATTATGCAACCATTAGTTATTTCGAAATCTCGTTAGATGAATCAGCTTCTACACTCCAGAAGGTGTGACGAGTGAAGCTGACTTTCCGTGCATACGAAAGAGACAGTGAGGAAATCTGCATTGGAGGTTGGATGATACTCAAACACTGCCTCTCCTTAGTTAAAATAGATGCACAAGTATCAGCCGCTCTCTAATTTAGTGCAGTGCCAAGGTTAAAAACTCCATTGTGACAAGAGGGTATCCCTAAGCATCTGATTCCCAGGAAGCGATTTACATAACTGAAAAGACTGTCGCTTATTTTGTAGTTCCTTTTCCTTTGCAATATACTAATAAGTGCCACTTTGAAAGAATCATACACAATCGTTTTAGTCTTTGCGGTGAATGGGAGCGGAGGCATTCTGGAGTCCTTGAAAAGATGCCTCATTTTTGAATTTGATGCTCTCAGCATTTAAATGGCACCCCTTGAAAAGATTCATACTTTTCAGAAAAAAAAAAAAAGACCACTTTCAGCTCCGTGAAGATGAGATGAAGAAAGGAATGCCTCTGAAAGATTTTGAAATGCAGAATTGGTTTATAGAAACAGATCGTGTAGTGTGATCTTATTTGTATTCCATAACCTTTTCCCCCACCCTGTATCTTGGATTGTTTCTGATATAACATTTTTGTGATGGAAACACAAACATCCAAGGGAAAAAAAAACAGGAATTTAATGATCAGAAGTGACAGCTTTCCCATAAAGGATGGGGTTCACTAAATTTCCAAGCACACATCATTTTTTTATAATTTATGAATTTTTTTTAACTCAGAAAAGAGGTTTTATGGACTTAAAGGAAGTGTACTGTTTCCGATTATATTGATTGAGTGTGGGATAATAATGAAAATAAGAATAGGAAAAAAATTGATCCTGGAATTTTATTCTGAAGAACTCAAAGTATTTCGCATATCTGGAGCTTTATTTTTCCCTCTGCAGAAAGAGTGTTTTTGGTAGCATGCTGACCCATCAGGAGGCCATAGGAGATGGTTTCATTATCCCTGGGTGCCAGGCTCTGTAAAAAGAGTATCTTTCTGGGGGGCTGAGGCACAGCAACATGCACAGTCAGTCTGATCATATAGCCTTAGAGTCCCTGGGCCCTATTTCATGGTCTGTGAGTGATTTAAGTAAAAACATTAACAGTATATACATATGGAAATTATGCTAAGACATTTCCTCCTTTGTGAAATTCTCACGGTGTGCTTTTCTCAGACCTAATGATCTTTCTTTGTAATGGTTTCTTGGGGGCGGGGGGGGGGGGGCAAGTGTTACTGAACTAAAGATCTGTGTGGTAACCGTTTTCCAAGATGAGCCTCAGACTGGGCAGCGCAAAGAAGGTCAGTGTAGAGCCACAGAATTGTAGCATTTACAATGGACACCATGGTGTTTTTCAAATAATCAACTACTGAGATACCAGACTAAACAAAAGGAAGTGACTTGCTTAACTGTGCTCACATCTCTGCGGTTCAAATGCAAATGAGAACCAGGTTCCTTCCTCTTCCCTTGACAGCTCTAGAGGGCAGGTCTTTGAAGGAAATCCTCAACCTCTGTTGGCTCTTATAACATTTGAGCCGAACCACCGATAAAGCACGTATAAAATTTCTTTCCATTCTACAGAGTCACGCAGACAAGGCTATGAGATTTGTCCCCATTCTTCCAGTTCATTCCAGGTCCTACCTGCCACATTCTCATTGACACACCATTCCAAAGGGACTGCTCCTTTTCTTCCTTAGGGGGAGAAGTTATTAATTACATCTTTTTATTTGCCATTGTCGCTTTTAACTCTAAATGAGTAAATAGATACCTTTTTTAAAATAAAAAGGTAATTTTATAATAACTTTGTACTAGAATCTTCTCTAGAATCTCTAACATCTATGCCCCTTACCTCTGAATGCACACCTCTAGGGGTTAGCATTCTTCCCACTAGGAGGAAGTTTTATTAATGACTAGATCATTCTTTGTGTTAATGTTTAAACATTCTTCATGATAATGAACTGCCGCCTGCTGCCCTCCCTCCTATCACTACTGGCCCTGCTCTTGCCCTCCAGGGCAACACAGATTAAAATGAGTCCTTCCTTGTGACAGTCATTTTCATATCTGAGCAGAGCAAGCTCATCATTCTTCTAATTCATTTCTTCACCAAGATCATCTATTTCCGTAGATCAAAAAGTAAGGGGTCCCCTTTAACTTTGAATTAAAGTTAGAGAAAGAGACCTAAATCGTAGTAAGAGTTTTTTTTAGCAGGAGGCATAGAGAGGACATGCAGTATTCAGCCACTTCTGAGTGGCCACAAACAAGTTTCCCTGCATTCTTTATTACCTTTTGCATTTGTCGACTAAGAAGCCTGGATTAGATGGTGATTTTGTCCCCCAGTTCTAAATGTTCTGTCCTCACCAGATATCTCAAAGGAAAACAGTATCAGACCCACTGCTCCCTTAATATTTTGTTTGTGGTTGGTAACTTTAATCCACACGTTCCAAGTACATTCTAAAGCATACAGGAAGCTTAAGATGAATGCCTCGGACAAACTATACTAGGATCTTAGAGAATGCACAAGTCCAAGAATGAGCGACAGAACCCCCCCACCCCCCAAGTTTTGCACATTTCCTGGAATTTTCAGCAAATCTGTGCTGAAGCCGACTGTGAAAACTGGAAGATTCTAGTCTGGTTTGTCCAAGATACCTGATTATGTTAAGAAAACAATCTGTGTTGATTGTGTTTTCTTTTTTTTCAGGGGAGCAGGCAAGATTAGCTTGTTTTTTAATATGATCTTATATAAGGACTGTCCCTAAGTTAATTTGTAGATGAGGTTCAGTGTAGTCTATAAGACTAAGATGGTCTGAGTGAGGCCAGGTCTGAACAGTAGTTTTTTATATATTTGAAAGGTTTATTAAGACACCAGGGCACAGACTTATTTTAGGTTTAATAAAGTTCAATAAAACAAAAATTAAAATATTTCATTCTAAAGCAGCCACTTTTAGTTGTAAATCCAGGGACCTAACTCAAGTGTTCTCATGCTAGTTTAGCTTCTTCTATTACAGTAACAGGCAAGTGCCTGGAATCTACTTAAGGAGCAGGCAAATGTAGAGTTACCATTGTGAGTCCACAAAACACAGAGTTTATTCTTATGTTATTATTTATTCTTGTAGTGTATTTTTTTCCGTATAACAAATGTAAACCTACTTTTGCCCACCCCTGGTAATTCACTATTCTTAACTATGATATTATCTGTACCATTTGAGAGAAAGTGTTATCATTTTCAAACTGATAATTCATGGGGGAATATTTTTGATTCCGGAATGCAGACCGATAGGCAAAATATCTCTTTCCCCCTTCTAAATAAACACTGAGTCACAAGTTTGAGAGAGAGTAAAGTAGGTGTGGTTTCTAAGACTCATTATCAGATTTTGGGGTGTGTGTGTGTGTGTGTGTGTGTGTTTCTCTCTGCTACTTTTTCCTACGGTACCTCTAATAACGAAAACTGCACAGATGTTTTCCGCATTCTGTAGAATGCTTACTTTTCAAGTGGCTTCTGAGAGCAGATGTTCCCATGTGTCTTTGTGTCTTCTTTTCAGTTGATGCCTTTGTAACGTTAAAAGAAAAGCGTAGGGGTGGAGAGGAGGAGTACTAAAGAAGACCAATTGCAGAAGAAAAATAAAAACAAGTATATGTTTAACTTTTTAGTTATGAGCCCATGAAAGAACCTCCACTCGATTCAGTTGAATTTAATAAGTACTTATTAAAACCCTATATATAAGGCTCTTGGCTCCTATTCTGGGGATTTCAAAGTAGACAGATGTCACATAGGTCAGAGGAAGGATATTTGCGAAACAGGAACACATTCACAAGGCGTATATGCAAGCTGGTACCTCTGGCAGAAGGCAGGAATAAAGTACAAAACTTTAGAACATATGCAAAGAAAAGCAAAATTATTAGCAGAGTCTGGGTATGGCTTCATGTGGTGAAATAAGTGGGAATTTAAATTCATATGGCGGTTTAAAGCGAAAGTATAAAGAATCATGAACACCAGACTGAGGAATTCGATATTAAGTAGATTTGTACTGGTGAATGTTTTCGGTAGCAGAGTAATACAATCAGAGCCATGTATTTTGAGAGATTACTCTGGCAATCCTGTGTAAGAAGAATCTGGGAAAACAGAGACAACGGAGATAAGGAACCAACCACGGCTATTCATTTTACTAGTGATAAAAGAATAAGGCGGGATGCAATCTGTAAAAAAAAAAAAAAAAAAGGGAAAGTTATAGATGCAAAGATACTGAGGTAAGAGGATCGTTACCTAAAGTGTTACTTCTGTTGCATTCCCTCCCAGCAGGTGTGAGGAAGGAAACAATGGTCACCATGCTGCCATTCATAGAAATCGGGATGTTAACCAATGACAATGTAGGGGTCAAGGTTATGAGTTTTATTTTCTTGTAACAAATGCCGTTGTTAATATCCAACAGACAAAGCACATCTAAGGAAAGGAAAAGGGTTTCGAGCTAGAGATAAATATCTCACGACACATCCTGTATAGAATTGAACAGTTGCCGAGGAAAAGCCTGAGAGAGTTGGGCAAGAACAAGCTGGCTAGCTGTGTGGTACTGATGAGGGCAAAGAGAAAGTAGAGGAGCCTGCAAGACAAGTATTAATAGTTCAAATTGAAAAACAGGTCCCCAAAGAAAGATGATCCTACCTAATGCCACACAGCAGATAGTTCTGAAGAAAAAGGAAAGATGAAAGGATTTGTCTGTGGTGAGATTCTGATGACGACATTGGGTAAAGTATTGGTTGACAATTGTAGTTAAAAATGAGAACCTCAAAATATGTTTTAATTAGTTAATGCTTTTAGAAAAAGAAGTTTCCTATCTGTTTACATAAAAACACTGGCCTTCAGATAATTTTAGAATTCAAAGTACTAAACAGATAAATAGATTTGAGGAGAATCTACATTACATGGAAGGAATTTCTGTTTTGTCACTAATCATGGCAGTGGGAGGCTGAGAGACTTGACCTTGATTCAGAGACCTCCATTCCCAGACCTGAATCTAGAAATTCCACTATCATCCATTTTCATCCCTGCAAGATGCCCTCATTGCAAATAGGCTTTCTTCTCTGTGGATTTATTTGTCACTCATGTAGGCCAGCAGGTGACTTGTATCTGTTTCCTACTAACCTGGTTTTGCCTAATAATAATGTTATGCCATGACAAGGACATTATTTGCCAGAATCCATAGATGGACATTCTAGGGAAATCTTCTTGTCTTCTGCAATTCTGTTCTCTGACTTGTTGCCTTAGAAGATTTTGAAAGCATAACTTTGCCTCTAACCAGGAGAAGTTCGTTAAGATCACAGTTCCAGTTGCTGATTGTTGAAGGTCATAGTTTTCATTAGAATGGAGAAAGATATGATAGTTGAATTCATTGTGGTGTATATTCTAATTCTTAGAGATTCGTTCTTTATATTTAATCTGAGTCTTCTCAGAAACTTAAAATCTTGGGTCCTGTTTCCCTTCTGGAGAAGGTATAAGGGGCTTCTAGCAAGCCACTTGATGTATATAATTGATTTTTTCCCTCCTGATATTGATATGATTATATGTGAAAATGGATGTGGGAGTGTTTTGTGAAAATTATAAAGCATTATTAACCAGTTTTTAACTGCTAGTATTATTAATTATAAAAAACAAGTAATTAGAATAAGCAACCATATGACAACTGGCTATAAAAAAAAAAAACACAAGATATTATAATATTCTACAAATATCAAAACAAATGTTTGTGGTACCATGTAGGGAAGGGACAGGTCAGACTAAATACACAGTGGCCCATGTTAACATTAATAACTACTTTAGAGTACCTCAATTCAGATGGCTTAATTAATATTTGTAATATGAACACCATACTAATTGCAATACAAATGTAATAGTTGTGATATTGATCCAAACTCACCAAAAAACGTTTCCTTGGATTCAGCATATCCTGTAAGATGGAGGGAATAATGGGATATATTCAGAGATATTTTTAGCCAAAAGATTTGAAACCTTTAAAACAATCTTGTGCTGCAAATTGAAGCCTCAGCTATTTGTAAAACTTTTTTTTTAGGACATTGATTTTCCTGGTAATGTTTGGTAAACCCGAACATTTAGCATGTTCATTGGACTTGGCCCTGCCCAAGTGTCTATACGGTGAGGGTGGACACAGTACAACCCTCTTAACACAGAGCGTTTCTTCCTACCGCTCTTCAATTTTCTTTTCACTATGTTTTTCTAGCATTTCTATTGTTACAAAACCTGAATGCTACTACATCTCAAACATTTGACCCCTGTAGAACACGACTCCCAAAAATCAATCAATAAATAAAAATCCACCATTTTTCCATCCTTTTATAAGAATGAACAGCATCACAGCAAAAAAGGTACTTAACTCTTGCTTGAATCTTTACATTTTTTAAATGGTTGAGCATAAGTAGAACATACCTGGACTTCTCCTTCACTAACTAGATTAATGTATAAAGATAATGATGTCAGGGAATGGAAACATCTTTTCAGTGGGAGAAGAAATACATGATATAGAAAACCAAATACTTATTTGTTTCAATAATAGTGCAGAAAGCTGTGTTCCAGCTAGGGCTTGATGAATAATATGGAGTTATCCTTCAACAAGTTGCTACCCAATATATTTCTCGAATGAGAAATTTGAATGACTGCCTTGAAAAAGTTTAGCAAAAAGTTGTTTCTAAGCAAGAAGTTGCATCAATGCATAATTGTGTCTTGTTCGTATTTTTTCAATGGTGAGATGTTGTGTACTTCAGTACATAAGTTTGAGCTTGGAAATCATTTAGAAGGCCACCTTCATGTTCCCCAAGGGAACTGGCAAAAACTGCTTTGTGCCCAGCAAGAGGTAGTTTGATAATGAACTATGTCTGGTTAGAAAAGAGTTGACCCAGAAACTACAATTGAAGGGAAAAATAAAATAGAGCCTCTACACTCAGCTTATTATTTATTACTTCTGGGTACAAAGAGGAATGCATACATTATAAATCTTGTATACTTAATCAAATTAATGATGGGCTGATTAACATGTTTTTAAACCATGAGATCATACAAGCAAGACACACCATTTAAGAAGTTACAAAATGACTAGCCCTGCATACAAAACCTAGCCCTGCATAAAATAATCGCTATAATGAGTAAATATCAGCCACCAAAAAGTCCCTCTGTTCTGGATGATATATCTTTTATAACTGGGGATAACTGAACTTTAGTTACTTAACTTTTCTCTTTTGATTTACACCACATCTCTTTATAATATATCTTCTGCTAGTATTTCTTCCATGAGCAATGTTTTGGTATTTGGTTACCTGACTAAACGGTAGGTTCATCAAGGGCAAGATTGTTTCTTTTTTATTCTCTGATGTGTCCCATAGCCCTTAGAAGTGTACTCTGCAAGAAATGGACTCTTAATCGATATTTATTTAATGAAGCAAGTATGTTCTATTAAGAACAACAAGAGCAACCACTATGTGCTTGCCTTGAAGCCATGTGAGTGCTTCTTATGAACAGGGGCAAACCCACATGTGTTCCATGTGGAGGACAAGGCTGGATGATTTCAGTTTGCAAACTGGAATGAGGATGATCATTGCGGACACAATCTGTATATAAAGAGCATAGTTGCCCCTACTATGCTAGGCGCTGTGCTAAGTGCTTTGCAAATATGATCTCAAAGCTCACTAAAATCTCGAAAAACCCAGTTATGTTTTACGATACTTGATCATTCCACATCTTCACGGAGGTAAGAAGGCCCTGACCCAAGGGTGCGTGGCTAGTAAGCTTAGTTGAAACTCAATGATATGCCTCTGAGTCCATATTTTGACCCCACTTTGATATACTTTTTTTGCATGCAGTATCTTATGTGTTTCTCAACCCTTTGAAACACAAGGAATGTGCAGTTTTAGGGTCACACCCGTTTTTAAGAGGCAAGTATCATATATATATATATATATATATTTTTTTTTTTTTTTCTGGAAAGAGAGGGAGAGAGAGGGAGAGTAAACTGTCTTCAGGCATCCCTGGTAAAGCCTTGGTAATACTTCCTTCACTTACCATGGAAGTTAACAATCACAAAAATAACACCAGTCAATGCCCTCAAACACCCTTTCCCTTTATTGAAGTGAAAAAAAAATTTTTTTTTTTTTTTTTTTTTTTTTTTGCCATAAACTGCCTGTCTTTTAGAAATAATCTCTGAGGTTCAGATTACACCATGTGCCATTGGCTTATTTGTGTCCTGGGTTGCAGAAAAGTGGCTGACTCAGCTGCACCATCACCTGCCTTCAACACGTTTCTAGGTGAGAGCAAGGCTTCCAAATGAGTGAGAAAGTGTCTCCTTTTACAGTGCATCTCTTTTCCCTAATAAATAATCTGCGTATCACAGAGAAACTTCACCGCTCCTCCTAACCAGCACGCAGAACAAGTGCCATTATATCTGGGAGATGGGGCAGTTTTCGGCATATTGAGGAACCTTAGAACTGATCATAATAATCAAGACAGCTTGCTTACATGACTCATAGCTAAAAATGATTGAAATCCTCTGAACAATGACAAACATAAGGTCAGAGAGGGACAACATGAGATTTATTACGGACAAGTACAAAGTAACGTATGCACGGGGCAAAAGGCCATCAGATAGATATTCAATGCTAGAGGGAAGCTGGCCAATTTGTGTTTTCAAGGGGCTGAGTATAGTCATCGTTTATGGGTCTGGTTTAGAGAGACATTGAACTACAGAGAGCGCAAGATCTGACCTTCGAAAGCATGGCAGAAAGACGTGGGCCTGGTGTAATTAGACTTTGGACACAGCTGTGCCTTTTTCTGGCTGTGTGGCTTTAGACAATCTGCTTTATCTCTGTTCAGTGTGGTTCCTAAAGTTTTAACATAAATGAGGAGACAAGCTTGTGCCCTGCTTACCTTACCCAATTGTCATTGATATAAAATAAAACCATATATCTGTTGACTTGGACAGAGGTCCACTTTTAAATTTTTTATTTAATTAGGGCATGCCCTGGCCCATGTGGCTCAGTTGGTCGGGCGTTATTCCCCAAACTGAAAGGTCACCAGTTCCATTCCTGGTTGAGGCACATGCCTAGGTTGAGGGTTGGGTCCCCAGTTGGGACGTGTGCAAGAGGCAATCATTTGATGTTTCTCTCTTACGTTGATGTTTCTCCCCCTCTGTGTCTCCCTGACCCTCTCTCTGGAATCAGGAAAAGAAAACAAATTTATTTTGTTTATTTATTTTTAAGAGTTCATTTTATTGTATTTTTTTTTCATTACAATTTATCACCCATATACCCTTTCCCATCTCCTGCAATCACCACACTGATATCCATGTCCATGAGTTCTAAGAAAAATATATTTTTAAAAATTTCAAATTAGGATACAACAGAAAACATACCATAATCTCATGTTACACATACACACACAGGCCATATCATATATAAAATGGCAGTTTTCTATTTCTCCTTTATATTTTTCCTTGTTCTCTGATTTATTTTGGTGCTAAATCATGTTTTCAATGATTGTTATTTTCCTAAGAGCGAGAAAAAGAGAAAAGGAAAGAAAGGTATGTACAGAAATGAAAATCATTAATGCTATAAAAGAAAGTTATGAAGCGGTACCAAGATCTTTTTTTTTTTTTTTTTTTTAAAGTGTGGTGTTAAACATTAGAATCTTGAGAGAGAATAGAAAGAACAAAGAATCTGCCACATTGTAGTCGCATTGGAAGAGGAGCCCATACATTAAATTTGGGTCAAATACTGACTAAAGGTGTGCCCATGTGGCTTTAGGCCATGACTTTAGTGTTTACAAAATAAGGTAAAAGCCACTTTAGACTCAGGGTCTTTGGAGTCGATGTGAGTGGACGCATGCAGGGTAGCTTTGGGAAAGTTTCCGAGGCTTACTCGAGGGTTGAAAAGGAGCATTAGAACTTTTAAACACTGATCTTGTATGTCTGTTCTGAAATTTGGCCTTTTCAAAGATGCAAAACAATGTTTTAGAGCAATAAATAACAATAAATCATTATCTATTGTTAACCTTTGATAATAATGTCACCTACTTGTCCTTGGACCCAGGTGTACTCGCCCCTGTTTCCTTCACGGCCCAAAAGCAGAGACTATCCATCTCAGCGTGCTAGTCAGAGTTTTGTCACTCAATTCAACTCTTGCTCCTTCTGGGGGTGGGGGTTGGGGTGGGAGTCTTTGGGGGTCAAAAAGAAGGTTTCCTTCTCCGTGTTCCTAAACCTCTGTATAAACATTAGAGTTCCACTGTCAATACCTCTTGAAGGTTCATGCCTCTCACTTCTCTGCCAAAAGCCAAGTGAATATCAGTCTTTGTGATCTTCTTAGTTTTGCAGAAAATTGAAGCAGTGGGAATCATTCTGATTGTTTAAGATCCAAGTTATGAAAATACAAGGTATACTTTCTCTCCACTTACTTTTTTTAAGTAGGTAGCTCCCTTGGCGCCTTGAAATTTTTCTTACTGATCCTAAACTATCTTCCAGGAAGGCAGGAAGGGAGGAGAGTGGCCCTTCTAGCATAAGTTATTCAAGCATAAGTGAAGATAAATCATGTCAGAGGCAGTAATGTGAGCCAGTCATCAAATGGGGTTCTATTTGCCAAAACAGTCACTGGAAACAGCAAAATGAAATGCCTCTGCAACTGTTCCGGAAGCCGGCGATAGCGTGGTGAGCAGGCTGGTGGCGAGGTCCCCTTAGATTCCGTTCTCGGGTGAGAAGGCGGAGCAGTCGCGCCTGCAAAAAAAAAAAAAAAATAAGTGATGCCAACAGCAAAGCAATCCCTGGATATTCCCGGTCCCGGAGGCGTTACTGGGAGAAAACCCAGATGCTCACAGGCATGTCTGCACGCCCAGAGTGTTAGGTGAGGGATTCGTGTTGTTCCCGTTTTCCCTTTGTTCTTACACATGATAGCCATGGTCCCTTCTTTGTCCTCTAGGAGAGCAGAAGAGAGAAAGCCGGATAAAGAACTGCCGTTATTGTCAGTAATTCAGGTGGTTTTTTTTTTTGTTGTTGTTGTTTGTTTGTTTTTTTAATGGCTGCTTTATTAGGACAACTAAAAATTAAGTAAAAACAAAGGAGGAGCATTATTATATGCGGGAGGACCCAAAGAAAACTGGAATTTATTTTTTAAAAAAACTGTGTTTTTCTTACATGTTTAAACTTCAGTCACCTTCAAGGTCTTCTCCATTTGATGAAATACACCTATCGAGACATTTTTTCCACTGCTCAAAACAGTTTTTGAACTGGTCGATTTTGATGGCTTTTAGTGCTTCTGCCATTTTTTGTTTCACTCCTTTCACACTGGAAAAATGTTTCCCTTTGAGGACTTTTCTTTTTTTTAAATCAGGGAGAAAAGAAAGTTGCTCAAGAAGATACCAGGTGAATAGGGAGGGTGGAACACAGGGGTCATGCCATTTTTAGTAAAAACTGCTAAGCACGCAGTACAGAGTGGGCAGGTGTGCTCCTCAATCCCACATCATAAAATGGGCAACCAAGTTGAGTCTTCAAAAAAAAAACATTTCACTGAAACCGAACGCAGCCTCTCACCACAAACCAGCTGGTACACCGGTACAGATGGGTTTCTAGAACACTCACCTAGCTGGGGAAGTCTATATTACAAGGGGCTCCCCATCTAGAAGGTAATTCCATTTTTTTGGTCCCTCCTTTTTTATATGTATGTAACGGTAGAAAAAATATCTTACAGGCTTACCCTAGAATTCCCTGTAAAGAACAAATTGTATTTAAGGAAATACCTTGAGGAAGCCACTTAGTATAGTAGGTGAGACTCTTTCAGCAACTGGTCAGTGGGAGACAGTGTAATAAAGTGATAATTAAATTGCTCTCTGTGATTAATTACATAGAAGAGACGAGGAGGATAAGGGGGGGCTGACTAAGAAATTTTTCCACACACATATTCTTTTTACTTTTTTGAGGTATAATTGGCGTAAAATTTTATATTAGTCTCAGGTGTACAACATGATTCAATATTTGTATGCATTGCAAAATGCTTACCACAATAACTAGTTAACACCCATCACCACACATAGTTACAGAATTTCTTCCTTTTTCTTATGAATACTTTTTCTCATGATGAGAATTTTTAAGGTTTGTTCTCTTAGCAACTGTTACATGCGCGACACAGTATTATTAACTATAGTTGCCAGACTACATACTGAATCCTATTACTTATCTATATTATAACTACAAGTGTATACCTTTGGACCCCCTTCACCCGTTTGATCTGTCCCCCCAATCCCTGCCTCTGGCAATCAACATTGAGTTCCCTGCACCTTTGAGCTTCGGTTTTCTGTTTCTCCTGGTTTTATTGAGAAAAAACTTATATGCATCACTGTATAAGTTTAAGGTGTACAGCCTGATGGACTGATTTAAATACGTTGTGAAATAATTACCACAACAGGTTTAGATCCATTATCTCATATACATACAATAAAAAGAAAAGAAAAAATTATCCCATGATGAGAACTCTCAGGATGGTGAGGGAGGAAAAATAATTTTCCTTCTACTCTCTTAAGTTTTGCTGCTGGTCTAATCATCAAATGCACATGAGACAGATTCATGAGAGAAGATGCCACATTTATTACAAATGTACATACAAAATATATTGATTCCCCCTAAGAATACAGGACCCCAGGACAAATTCGGCAGATGAGGCTGATCAGCCAAATCAAAGGTCTGGGACTTCAAAGATAATTCACAGGTAGATGAGAAAAAACAAATGTTTGGTAAACAGCTTCTTGCTGGGCCGTCCAGAAAATGGCCCTGGAGGGAACTGGAAGAAACAGAGAGGTCCTCTCTCTCTGCCACGCTTAGTGTTTGTTATGCTACAGTGAGAGCCCCCTTCCTTCAATCAGGTCTTCTCCCTGAATTCTTTCAGAGAGTTAGGGAGAAGGTCAAAGGTTTATTCTGAGTCTTCTGTTTCTTAAAAACTAACCAGTTTAAAATAATATCCCCCAAAGACCTATTTGGGGGTGGCAAAACGCTGCTTTCCCTCAGGATTCACTCTCTTCACAACTTCTCTGTACAGCACACAGCAGTGTTTAGTACAGTCACGTTGGACTTAGTCATCCTGCTACAGATTTATCTTGTAACTGGATGTTTGCACCTTGTGATCACCTTCCTCCAACTCTCCCACCTCCGACCCTGAACTCTGGTAACCACATATCTGATGTCCTTTTCTAGGAGTTCTTTTTGTGGTTTTTAGATTTCACCTCTATGTGAGATCATGCGGTATTTGTCTAGCATAATGCCTTCAAGGTCCATCCAAGTAGCCTCAAATGATAGGATGTCCTCCTTTATATGGCTAAATAATTAATAATGGAATTTTATATTTTTATATATGCATATATACAATTATATATAAAAAATTTCATTTATCCATTCATCTGTCATTGGGCACTTAGGTTGTTACCATACCTTGGCTATTGTGAATAATACTACAATGAACATGGGAGGGCGGATATCTTTTTGAGTTAATGTCTTTTGTTTTCTTCAGATAAATACCCAGAAGTGGAATTGCTAAATCGTCTAGTAGTTCTATTATTTACAGTGACGTTTGTACAACATGATGTCTGTATGCGATTTCCAGCTGCTGCAGTGTTACACCTCTACCATCTTTTCAAACCCCAGTAACCCTGTCACACACAGAAATCTTGGGCAAAGATTATTGCTCTGATGGCAGGTCAGAAACCACTACATTCCACACCTGGGTCAGTGGCGAAAAAATAAAGACAACATGTGTATGGTGTTGGGGTGACTCATACACTGAACTTAGAGGGAGGAGTTGAACAGGAGCTGAGAATGTCAGCCCTATAGAAATGTACAGGAATCTGGGAAAATTAGAGTTTAAAAAAAGAAAAAGTGTTTCTTCACTATACCTATGATTGGGAAGAGAAACCAATCTGACATCCGAGTAACACAGAATCCTACACATTTGCATAAATAGCTTTTCTCACAAAAGATGTATTGTGATCTGCACCCAAAATATTGCCATTGGTGCAAAACAGATGCATGTCTCAGCATCATGGAATTTCAGCCTTGGTATCTGAGCATCTCTCATCCAAGTGACTCACTGTCCAGGTGAGGACAAAGCCAGGCACTTGTAGCAGAACTGAACTAAACTGACCATCTAATGCAGAATGATGTCCAATCTACAGGGTTGCTTCAACTTCAAATGATAATTACGTTTTTTCTTAAGCTTATTAATCAAATTTGCCAAGGTTTATATGTTTGAGCCATTTACATATTAATGGAAATAGAGAAATAGAAATAGAGAGGCTTGGATTCAAAAGTGAAGTTAGTGGCTTTCGTTCAGGAAAGTTGCACAAGATTTCATATCTTCTCATTGACCTTGAGTGAACGTAGTAGAAAAAGCATTTTTCTTAAACATATGCAAAATTAAGAAAAACAAAAGCAACAAAAATATCTTCTTTTATGTCTTCCTGGAAAACCATACCAAGACCCCCGAATACAGGAAAAACCAAATACCATAGACTTTCCCTTAATTGCAAAGAAAAGTAACAATACTCTGGTAAGTCGATAATTGCTAAGTGTTCATTTTATATATGATCTCCCCTTTCATAATTATGTCTCTTGAGGAATGTTGAATACTTAGAAGGACACAAGGTTCACCCAAAGCCAAGAAGATGACATACTGGAAAAAGAAATGATGTATCATAATTGAGCTCACCAGTCAGTACCTCCATTTTTATACACATCTTTTTCTTCAATGATTATGAACAGCACCAAGAGAAAAATGGGTATTTGGCAGGAAAAAAAAAAAAAAAAACTTGTATAGACCTGATTCTGTCTTATATCATCTGAATTAGAAGACATTCAACAATTATAGGTCGCTATAACAGGGCAAAATGTAACTGAATTTGACATACATTTGGGTGATTTCTCACAGCAATGTTATGACTTTAGCAACTGGCAGTAATAATAGTCAGGAATTTGAAGAAATTCAAAATCATAAAATGAAATCAGGACTAAGCCGCTGAGAACACGTAGACCATTGTAAAGCGGGAATCAGAAGCTCTGATTTAGGGTTTTAATGCTGTGTATTCTATAAATGAAGAGTTTATAATATATGTTGCTGCATTCCTTGAAGGCTCCAAGCTTTGATCTTCAGCCTCCTCTTCTCTCTGTGGATTGTTGTACAAAGCCTGCTGAGAGGGTTGCGTTTGGTGCCGTTTGTTGCTAGGCTTTCAGAACCCAAGTCCAAAGCCAGAGATAAACATTTTTGCTACTGTAAAACTTTGAAAGCAATAGTGCTTATCTCCCTCTGTTTGATAAGCAATGCAAATTCAAGTGGCTCTCATTTTATCCACGATTGCTTCAATTTAGAGGATTCTCAATAGCATATATGTGAAAACTGTATTGTATATTTAAGATAACGCATTATTTAAATGGACTTGAATGCATTTTTAAAATCCATTACCAGCACTCTACTTTTTCCTTCGGACAATGAGTTTCCCCATCTTTACAACAGCAATGCACAACGGTGGCTTCACATGGCAAACCTGTTTTCTGGACTGTGATAAAGTGATGAAACATTATTTTCAGCGTTGCTGCGTGGGGCCTGACCCCTGCACGTGTTATTTGACATTCAAATATGGCGTTTTCACGGGAAGGTGCATCAGTACACAGTAAATCCAGCCATATTACAGCATGAGCCTCCTTCTTCCTCCCACGGAGTTTTTCTCTGCCTCTGCACAAGTGAAAATTTTATTCGGATATCAACAAAACTGCCCCTCCTGCTGCTGTTTATTTCCTAAACCATGTGGGCATATGTCCTCCATCTCTGGTAAGGCAGCTTGAAGACCAAGGGCAGTGATTCCGTGTAATTTGTTCTGTTTGCCTATATCACTCTGGTACTTGCCCTAAAAAGTTCAGATGGATTCTGGCCCAAGCTTCTTGATAATATATACCTTTCCCCACTGTGGCTTTGGCCTTTTCACCCAACTTTAAGAGAAGTTTAAGCATTTACTGGGATGACTCCTTAGGGTGCATTTCTCCTCGGGGTACTTTTTATATTATAGCTACATATATAATTCCTTCTGGCTTTTCTCAGTAGGAAAAAAAAAAAAGAGGGTGTTAGCATTTTTAAAGGCTGTCTCTCTGCATTTTATTATATAAATCAGTTTTCTTGCTGGAGTCAAAGGTCACTCCTGCTGCATAAGAGCGCTTTTCTGACTGATATTAAAAGCTGGCTTCATTTTACTTTGTAATACGAAGCTTCGCTTTGGAATTAATATCATTCAAAAGGCAGCTGCCCACATAATGAGTTCCTTTTAAACAAAATGGGAAAACACACATTTATCACACAATTTGCAGCACTGAAGCTCCAGTTTCGTTGTCTTCCAAAAACCTCAGCCAATCGGAATACTCCTTGTGAAAGATGCCAATTCCACGGGGCTGACAGAATGTTGAAGAGCCAATGAGCTTCTTCCTGCGTAATATATTTATAGAACCCTTTCTAATGTGGAGAAGAGGGAAGGAGCGTGGCTTTCTGACTGTTTTCGGAGCCAGTGTTGAAGAGGCCATGTCAGAACTGAGAAATATGTTTGTGAAGGAAACAGTGGACTTTCCTGGGTGCTGTCACGTGACGAATGACTGAGACAAAATCGAATCCGTCTCGCCGTTTGTGCCCTGTGTCCTAAGTGTTCCCGTGTGGATTTTATGTCCACAATGTCCCTAGAAATGGAAGCTTTCTCTTTTGCTTTTTGTGAGTTATTCTAGTAAAAATGGGTCATACACAGTTGTGCCTAAGGCCAGCCTAGACATGACCTGCTCTACCAGGGCTGACTGGGTTTTAGCTGCGGAAAGATAAATCACCTTTGTGGATTGCATGTCCATGTACAATGTTAGAATATAGTTAGTTTACAAAGTTATGTGAAACGTCTTTCCAGTATCCGTGACCTCTATTTTTCTTTTCCTTTCTCTGATACGTTTCCACAGTGTACAGTGTGCCTCCCTTAGCTCATGATTCTTGAGAGCATCATTTTCAAATAATTCATTAAAGTAGAAAAATAATACGATGGTCAATCCATCCATATGCCCTCCTGCAATTTGTTTTTCTTACTGCTTTTGACGTTTATTTGCAAATACCGAGAAGAAATTGACCCAGAGAAGTCTTGCCAAATCAACCCCCACTCAAAAGCCATAGTCAATTCTATCTGTCACTTTGATTGATAAGAAAACCAGCTCCTTAATTTCTCAGGTGATTTTCTGCTCATCTTGATGAACCTGCCAATCAAATTCAAGAGAGAGGCAGAAGAAATACATTTCCAAAGGAGGAGCAGCAGCAGGTGACAGCCTTTCATGCTGCCGCTCCTACATTCATTTTATTAATTTGTCTTTCTCTCTTTCTTTTCTTACACCTTCTTCTTCTCCTGTCCGTCTGTTTTTTCTAAGATCTACAATCTATGTCAAAAAGCCTACCTACGTCCCATAAATGCGACAAGTGACTCTGCCAGGCTGTGAATCTCAGGGCTTCCGTCTCTTTAGGTTTCAGTGTGGTTTTTAAGTTTCTAATGTCAGCCCCTCTGACCTACAAGTTTCATGGTCCCGTTTCACGTCACAGAATGATGTTCCAAAACCAGCTGTGTTTACATGGCTGTGTGTCATAGAAGCTGCCATTGTTCCATAAAAAGGTAAACACAAACACGTATGCATGTGCCCATACATAGAATTCTGGATGGAATTTGAAACCTCGCCCTGGGAGCAGTTCAGTTCTCAGAAACACCAGGGAGCTAAAAGGGTATCCTCCCCCATGACCAGAGACTCCATCAGCCCCACTGGAAAAAAGTAAGGAGGCTGCAGTTGTAAGAGACAGGCCAATCTAATCGATCCCAGCCCCTCAGGGAGGAGGTTCTTCACTTAATTTAGAGCATAGTCCACTGCTTGGTGGGCCAGTGTCTAGCAGAACACTTGAGCAGGTCCATCCATGGACTAGGGCACCAGCTTTTACGGATGCATGGTACTGAAACAGCAGCATATTAAAAGTTCTCAAGCTGGTTCTTAAACTGGTGTAATGCTGGCTGAATTATAGATGATGGCAATGCTGAACATGAGATTGCTGATTGGCTGAGTGCAAATCAAATCTGAGTGAAACCACCCTGCACTAATAGAATAATGAGGCAGAAGGCTTGGGATTATTGATACATTGCTTCACAAAGGTCCCGATCATTCAGCTGGTTTGTGTGCTCCAGCAACTGTCCTCTCTAAGATGTTTAATCAAAACCAACTTTAGCTGTTCTGTTTACGTTGGAGTAGTTTGGGAACACTCATGCCCAATGAAAAGGCCACTTTTTAAGAAAGAACAGCAGCTCTTCCAGCCTGGGTCCACATACGTGTTAATTTATCCCAGTATCATCATTTACCAAAACAGGTGAAACTTGGCAGTTGCTGATTTTTAAAAACCCAAAAGACAACCAATGTTTAAACAAGTTTCAGGGGTTCCTTGAATGTTTGGTTAGCAAACAAAAGCCACGGGTGATACAGTTTATTCTTTTAAGACAATAAGGGTTCTAACCACTGACACTGTCAGGAAATTATAAATGCACCAAAGTACTAGTTAAATCACCCTGGCTGGTTTGGCTCAGTGGATTGAGCGTCAGCCTGCGAGCTAAGTGTCGCTGGTTCGATCTTCCAGTCAGGGCACATCAGAGAAGGAAAACTCTGACTCCAAAAAACCTCCGCTGCCTTGCGGCATACCTCTTCAGGGGAAAGGCTAAGGGAGTAAACCCCAACAGAAAATCCGGAGCCGGAGTCCCTAAGGCGGTTTGACGTTGTAGTCAACACCGGCAACTCCTGCGGCGCACCTGAAGCCAAGCTGTATTGACTCCGTCTTTCCCTTGGACCCTTCAGCTGCGAAGAGAGGGGGGGTCTGCTGCATGGGCAACAGCAGACCCTCCATATCACCCTGCCCAGGCTCTGTAGCTTCAGATTCACTGGAGAGGACACTCCAGATGTCGATTCAACACGGGAGAAGACAGATACCGTGTCACTCCCGAGTCGGACTGCACAGCCATTCTCGGCGGTGCAGATAGACTCTTAAGAAGCTACACCATCGTCTCTCGAGACGGACGGCTGCCGAACTAGTTAAATCTACTTATGGGAATGTAAGGGCACTAGGAAGCAGGCCTGAACCAAACTTGCATTTATTTCACGTGATTGAACCTCTCCACATTTTCCTTTCTGCTCTTCATTATTGCTTGGGCTTTAGGTAGCAATGCCAAGACTTACTAATGTGAATAATTAATGGTACAGTAGCCCCAAGATGGAAATGCATAACATTCTTTACATATTAAAAAATATAAAAATATATTTTTTCTCAAGTGTATAAAATTCCTACTCTTTAGATTCCAAAATACAGCCTTTAAATTCTAAAATATAGTCTCTTCATTACCTTTAAGAGTTTCAAGTCCTTCATGTTAAAGTTTCTGTGGATATGCAGAATGATGTTGCTTTGTTTAGGTTTTGCTTAATCACTTATATGTTGGTAAGAATATCCATATGGTAAGAATATTTAATATATATTTATATTTAAACATTCTCCATAAATACTTTTGTCTTAATCAAGCAATCCAACACAAAGAACATCTGTGTTTTTAGACAGGATCTTTTTTGTTTTGTTTTGACTATTTTTCATGAAATTTATAAATGGATATTTCAAGTTAAAAAAACCACACACAAAAAAGCAGAAGTTCTGTTTGTTCCCCAACTTATCCAAACAGATGATCACTTTTATCAATTTTTATAAGTATCCAAGAATTTTTTTGAAAAAAGAAAAAGAAAAAGTGTGTGCATGTGTTGTATTTTTTGTAAAATTTTAACATGAATAAAATCAAGTTTTAGTTTATTTCACAAAGCAATATTTTGGGAGATCTTTCCATATTAGAACATATAGGTATATCTACTTTTTAAAGTGCCGCTGAGTTTCTTACAGAGGGGATGAGTCATAGTTTATTTAGACATCCTGGTGGGGCGTGGGGAGGCAGCAGGTTTAGCCATAAGTTCTGCAACTCAGTGGGAAGCCAGCCCTGGGTTTAAACGTTCTTATGTTGATGGAGATTTGGATTCCTTTTAACGTTAACATTCACACTTTTCATGTTGCAAATACATGCACATGCAAGCACATCGCCTATATCCGGATACCTGGAATTAGAACAGCTGTGTCTGAAGGTAGTGCATTTTACAGAGAAGAGAGATGTGCATCCTTTCACATAGGTCAAAATGCAGGGCACATTCACTGTCTGCTCTGCCTGAAGAGCTTTGCTCTCTAGATGGTCCTTTGGCTTTCTTTTTCATATAATTAAGATTTTTAAATCTTTCGTCATAATATGACTACAACTCTTTCTTTCTCTGTATCATCCAACCTTTACCTAGTTTTCTTTATTTCAACTATGACCACCTGATCTATAGTAGGTTTATTTGTATAATTATTTGTTGTCTGGATTTTTCTCTTCTGCCCTCTGGTACCTAGATAAGTGCCTTGTGCTTAATACTATTTGTTGAATAAGTGGGAAGAAATGAGTGAACCAATCAATATAATTTTACCTATACCAACTACCTGTCTTGGTATTTGGCTTTCTGTCTTGAAAGCACAGAAACATGGAAAATAAAATATAAATCTGCATGCTTTAAAAAATACATATGTTTAAAGTTCTTAGTAAATTTTTTTATTAAAAATACATGCCAGTTGCCCTGCTAAGAGAAACACAGCATTGCCGTTCTGTCTGGAAGAAGCTCGTAATCATTTATGAACCCCACCGAACGAGAAAGGAGTCATTACAGAGATTTTGTGATCACGTGAAATGTCATCCGCTTAAGGCATTGGATGGTTTAACACAAGGCAGTGTGTCTACTTTTTGATGTCACTACAGAATGAATTAATGTAGCAGGACCTCTTGTAGCATCATGGTGCTGGCATGCTAGGAATCTTACGGCCTGGTATTCATGTTGTGACGTTGAAGTCTATTGTCCAATGTACCTCAGAAGCTCTGCCCTGAGAAACATCCTTTCATTCACCGCCACAATTCTCCTTCTGTCTTTTCTTTTGTGTTGCTGAGTCTTCAAGGGGATGGGTAAACAGGCGATGATAGTAAATACCATTGATTACCAAACAGAAAGTCATAATTTAGAACATTGTTGTCAATCTGTCTTCACTCTCTTAATTGAATTTTATCTATTTAGTCCTTCAGAATGGAACGTTTGGAAGATGTAATGCTCCAAAGCTAATAACCTTCTGATTATTTTTAATACCTTAACTCCCTATACAGAATTTCATGGATTGATCAACTAATCAGCACAAAGATGCTTCCAGTAGGAGTAATGCAGGAATTTCAACACTTTAAAGATCAAAGGACACAAAATTATAGAGCAAAAGTAGCTTAAGAGAAGAAAAAGCAAATCCAGGGTTGATCCTAAGGTAGGGGTTATCATCTTATATAACTTTAAATTTTCAAAAAGAAGTTTTTAGCTCAGTGCCCCTGTTAAATGTATACTCATTCATATACTAAAGCATCTAACAGAAGCTATATGGAAGATACGGCTAAAGCAACTGATGAAGGTTTTAATAGATTGGTCTCTTTTTTTAGTCCCTAGTGTGTTGAGGTTTTCACTGGCATCCCATCATGTAAGAAATAATAAATAACAAAGTTCATTCAATAACTGGTATGGTTAGAGGTACTGGAGCTTTATAAAGCTTCATCCTCTACAGTTAGAACACATTCTAAAACATAAAGTGAGTAATAAATTGTTATACCTTAAAATATAGAACAACACTGTGCATTCCAAATGCTTAAGTTGTCACTAGTAGGAAAAAAAAAAAAACATTTGTGCCAACTTCATGCATATTCAACAATATGTGCCATGTGGCTAGAAACAAACAAACAAAAAATGGTTGGAATGTGAAAGTAACTTTTTAAAAGACTTCTCATGTATGTCTGAACTTCCTTTTCATCTCTTTGGCATTTTAGAGTTGGCACTTTTCTTTGGGCTTAAGAAAAATCAAGTGCTTTCCTCTGAATAAGAATGAATCACCAACTTATTTTCATGTTGGCCAAGAGTAGCTCAAAAGATAGTGGTGCTTTTCTTTGTGACCTTAACCCCAACAGACTATCTTTTTAAAAGTGATTCTGTTATAAGATGTAAATTCTTTAGTTAGGTTTATGGTCAAAAAACTTAATTGGTTGCTCAGTCTTCTCCATGAAGAACAATTTATTTTGTTACTCCTCTATTTTGTGACTTTTTGCTTAAAGAAAAAGGAAACTTCATGTTTGCGTCAGAGAAAAAAAGAAGACTAGTCAATGAAAAAAAAAAAAAATCCCTGAACTCTTTTTAAAGTTGAGCCATTTTTCTGGACTCAAAATTCCAGTTTATTTCACAGATTACATTTAAATGTTATGCTGAGGCAAACTTATATATCATTATTTCAGGGATCATGCTCTTGTGAGAACTTGCAAACCTTAAACAGAACTTCTTGGACATTAATAAGAAAATGATGATTATGTGAACACATTTTATTCATTTATTCAAATTCATCTGTTCATGTATCCAACAGATATTTACTGAGTGTGTGCATTGTGCGCAGTTTTGTGCCAAATTGTAATGTAGTGATGAGCAAGAACAGACACAATTTATTCTCTTGGGCCTTAAGAATTAAAGATAATCGTTTTCTGGCAAAGTGGGAATCATTTCACAAGAAGGATGATTATGAAACAGTCCATAGACATACTAAAAATTTAGTTGCAGAATAAATTACTTGACTCCAGCCAGGATGATCCTTAAAAAGCAGAGAATTCAATTGTACTCATGGTTACAGGACATTGCTGATTGTACACAGAAACAGTTTAAGATGACCGGCTTGAGCCCAATAAGAGGTGGCTGAGACCTAGACTGAAAATTATTCCTACTAGAACTTCAGTTTGGCTATTAGAAGGCTCTGGGGAAAAAAGGGCTGCCAATTAATACAAATGGGAAAATAATTAGAAAAATAAGAAAAATTAGAAGGTATAGTCAAGGTTGCACTGACATTCAAGAAACTACCAGGTGAAATAAAATAATTTTTTACCTGTAAAAGAAATTTGGCAGGATGGCAGGAAGAGAGATTTAAAATTAAAACACAAATTTTACTCAAAGCTAGAAGAACTTATATTTCAATAGAAATAGAGTTTGGATATTGTGGATGGTAACTGTAATGAAGTCATTTTATGACATGCCAAGTATGTGAGATGAAATATGGATGATCCACATCTTTCTATTTTTCTTTGTGTTCATTGTCATGTTTACGTTTAAATCAATTAAGGATCAAAGCACCCAAATTAATCTCTGAGTACATGGTGCTCATCCCCGGTTGCAGAGTTCTCCTTGAAAGAAGACGAAATAACCTCGCCGAAGGGTGGGAGAGAAAAAGCGCTGTTTATAAAAAGGTTGGGGAGGAACCACTTAATTCTCACTCTGCTAGGCTTTCCCAGGGACAATTCTGTGCTTCTTATGAATGTGACATTGAAAATCTGTACTTTTTATAGTACAAAAATGGCAAAAACTGTAAGCTGTAAAATGTTGCTTTAAAAACGTGTTTAAAAACAGTATTCTGACACTTTATTGCACAATGAGCTCCTACATTAAGCATTTATGGCAGCTACAAATTCACAGCATGGTTTTGACGCAGTAATAAAAAGCACCAAAATGGGTCCAACTGACATTTTACAGCCAGAACAAAGGGTTGAAAGTTTAAAGCTTATCTATAGCTACTACATGTTTCATATTAGTTGCATTATCTATAACAAGATTATGTGTTACCCTCACCAAAGATATTTCTAACAGTAGGCTATTAGTAAATTCAGTATCTCAATCACTTTCAAGGACGAAGTCCATGGATTATATGGTCAAATGAACTTAAGGTAATTAAGAGGGACTCCAGTGTTCATTTGTGACTGCCGAGTGCATACCCAGTATATCCAAAATCCATCCTTGCTCAAAAAAAAAAAAAAAAAAAATGGACCAATCTCATTTTTACACTTCTCTGGAGTTCCCATAGACCCCTGATTTTTTTGTACCCATTAAGGGCATTAAGTCAGGTGTTCTCTCACGTATTCTCTATATTTCTTATTTGGATTTTGCAAAATATTCAGCATGTCTTTGATGCTCCCAATTAGCCAACACAATGACAACCAGGGAGTTGAGTCCAATCTTTCTCCTACTCAAATCCAGTCCCTACCAGGGTCACAACTGTGGCTCTTCATCAGTATCACAGTAGGATGTTGACTGAGTGATATTTTGCCTATAGCTTACCCAAAATCCATGACAATCTGCTGAGTTGCTAGTTTGAAAGCTTAAGAGCTTGTGTATTTGAAAACAGGTGTCTTATACAACTCTGGTAGTTCATGTACAGGATTTCCTAGGTGAATTTAAGTCTTAAACATAGTTAACTAACCAGATACATAGATAACTAGAGAGTATTTTCAATGGGAGTGAACAGCCTGAAGCTTTACTGAGTTTATGAATTTGTCTCAGAAAAAGTACTAGAGTTATTGTCCCAAGCCAATTTTTTTTTTTTTTTTTTTTTTTTTTTTGCAAAATTGCCACTGCCAAAAGGCTCATGACTTGGACATAGCATCAGCCAGTTTCTCAGTATTGCAACACAAGCCAGGATGTGCCTTTCCCCAAGGCCTGGGCGCATTTGTCTGAATGCAATGTTCATCAATTTTAATGTTGGACGGACATTTTGGGATTGGGTTATATAAAGATATTTACCAGCCAATCTATTCTCACTATTCTGGAAGAATCAAGCATATGTCATTGGTAGTCAAACTATTTAAAGGCATCTTTTTAAAAATAATCAAAAATATAAGAGCTATCATAAGTATTTTATCAGATTATATTTTTTTTCTTAGAAGGTTTTAATGTATGGTTTTATTTGATTTTTGTCTGTGCTTTTTGATAGTACAGGTATCATTTAGATATATGACAACATATATCTAGAGTCAGAAATGTTTAATTCCTTGAAAAAATGCCTGACAATGGCCTGTCAGTATAACTAAAATCCTGCATGTAAAAGTCTGGGATGATGCTAAAGTGCCTTTTGTTTCTCTTTGAGACTATTTTGGATTTCTTAAATCACAGGTTCCATAGGGCTGTCTTGAATGTATAAAGTTTGTACCAGCCTTGAAAATACTGTGTGTGTAGTGACAACCTAGAACATGACTGACTTTCAAGCTCAAAGACATCACTGGGTTCTAGTCATTTGATAATCTCATAAGAGCAAGACAGGGTGTTCTTTCTCATGAATAAACATGAGAAAAGTTGCACTGAATATTAAAAATAAATTTGGAGAAATCTACTTCTTTGTAAACTTGAACAAAAATTGTTATTATTAAGAAGAAATAACCTTTTCTTTGTTATTATTACCAGCTTTTTCTAAATACAAATGTTATTAACACTATTGTAACAAATTCAAACAATGTAGGAATATATAACATGCATTATAAATATTTGCTACTATCCATGATAACCCCATTTTACTGTTAAGAGTTTGACATTATTCTACCTCTACCTTTTTTTTAAATATTTTATTTATTTATTTTTAGAGAGAGGGAAAGGGAGGGAGAAAGAGAAGCATCAATGTGTGGTTGCCTCTTGCATGCCCCCAACCGGGGACCTGGCCCACAACCCAGGCATGTGCCCTGACTGGGAATCGAACCGGTGACCCTTTGGTTCACAGGTTGGCACTCAATCCACTGAGCCACACCAGCCAGAGCTATCCTTTTTTCTTATACCTATTTAAATGTATTTGTACTATAAATGAGATTATATAACTTACTTTTCACAATTAAGAATGTAAATGAGTGCTTGCATTTAGAAAGGCCACGTCTCCCTACCTTTGTGACCATTGAAAACACTGATACTTTATAATTTTATTTTCTTCACTCAGATTTTTTAAATTCACCTACAAATTGGGGCAGGGGATCTGGTACAACAATTTTATTTTAATTTCAAAGTGCTTAGCCACAATGGCATATAATAAATTATAACTCTTTGATTCTGAATTTTCAATAAAATTAAAATGTCATAGTAGAGAGAAGAGCAGCAGTTTATGAAGGACTCTTAACCTAAACTGGGGCAACAACCAGGACAAGTGGATAGGTTGGTTGCTTTAAACTGGAATCCACTAGGTGATGAAGTGCAGAAATGTCCACTGAGAATTCTTAGCAAGGTTCTCAAATTACATTAAAAATGCTATCAAAATATATATTCTATCAATACAAGAAGGGCCTGATTCCATTAATGCCTTAGAAAGGGTGAAACTCGGAGGGCAGATGTTTAACTACAGATAAGAATGGGAAACAACATTTGTATAATTAAAGTGTTAGGTAAACTAATTCAAGCTTCTAAATCCGCTTGTTTATCTTAAAATGCTTTCAGATGACTTGGTGGTAGTCATAATGATAACAAATAAAAATAAAACATCAATCATAGCATCTTTTTGTGAAAGTGAGTAATATATCAATATTAAAGTAAGCTTGACATTACATTTGATAATAAGTAAAAATTAAATTCAGTACTTAATGGAAATAATTATCTTCAAAATTAAAAAGTTCTTATGAAGTAATAAGAAACAATGAAAAAAATTAGCATGTGATCAGGTACCCCCCCAAAAAGGAGAAAAAGAAGTTGAGTAGACAGTTGCATCCTGTGCTGCCTTTTTAGAAGATTCCTGTCTATAATTCAAAATAATAATATTTTCTATTACTATAGACCTGGGATCACAACTTCCAAGCATTTATGAGAGGTCCTCAAATCTTCTGAAATCATATGCAAAATTCTGGGGCTGCCTGTGGCATTGATATGTATCTGTGTGCATTTTCTACATATAAATAATACGTGGCTTTCATCACAGTCACAAAAGAATTCATGGCCCCCAAAGGTTAACAATCAGCTATATAGACCCTGGAGTGTACAAGGCACTTTCACAGTTATTAACTAGTTTGATCCTTACAACATAGAAGCGGACCTGGCAGTAAGCCCAGGACACTTATGTTTCTATGTTGCTGTGGTCCAGAGAAAAGTGATCTGAACAAACTATTGACGCTAAACTACAGTTACTAAATGTATTAGAAAGCCTCTCCTACTAGTATTTGCATTTGACACAGAAGAAAAAAAGGCATGAAGATGGTTTATTGATCTATGGATGAAGATACATATTTTTGTGGGGGGGTGTGGGATTCTGCCCAGTTTCTTTTTAACCTGGTACCCGTTAGACAAACATACCACTGATGAGTGAAGAAATGAGTATCTCATAAGTGGTAAACATTCCATTTTATTGGGGATCATTTGACGGATAAAAGCCCTTCTTTTATATAATGGTAGCTGCATGCATTTCTTTGAACCCCCACATTTGAATGCCAAGGCACTCGTCACATGAGTGTGATTAACCTGAAACTCTAGTTTAGTGACTGTTCTTCAAATTAATTATTAAATCCACAAGGGGCAGAAAGACCCAACACTAAAAAACAAACAAACAAACAAAAAAAACTAGGAAATTGCACCTTTATAAATGCTTTCTTAGAAGAGAGATTTTATTCACTTTCTATTCTGAAACACACAGATATCCCATCATCTGAACTTTAGTCAAGCTAAAGCAGAATGAACAGAAGCTAAAATATTTTTTAATGTCTAAATTTTAACTACTCAGAACCTTGACCTTCTGCCTATCCAAGTTCGAATCATTGCCAGTAGCCCAGTTAAAGTACCTGGAAAGCAAAGCTGATATATTGGCATTTTCACACAATGCAACTAACCAGTGATTGATATTTCATCTAGTATGTCTCATACAAAATAATTAGTCATAGCAAAAATATTTATTAATATTATACTAACTCACTCTTAGTCTATGTCAAGCAATATTTCAACTACTTTAAAAGCAATTAGCTCATGATACTTTACAACAATTAATTAAGTCCTGATATTATCCTTATTTTAATGGAAGGAAACTGAGTTCCTAGAAGTTTGAGAGAATTACCTAATATGTAGAGAACTCAAGTAAATCAATAAAACAAAGGCAGGAAATGCAATAGAAAAGTGAAGAAAATAAATGAGTGATAATGTACAAAAAAAGGAAGCACAGATGTCCCCCCAAAACATATAAAAAGGCATGTAGCCACATTGACCACATTATATTAAAACTGTCATTTCCTCCTAACAAGTATAAATTAAAAAGACAATATTGAGGATAGTCAAAGATATAAGAGAGTGGGTACTTTTATCTCACAATGGTATCCATGTTGACTGGTACGACAACTTTGGAAATTAGTATCAAGTTGAACATTTGTGTCCCTCCAGCCAAGCAATACTACTGTTTGGTATATATACTTCTGGTGAAGTCTTTCATACATACGCTAGAGACTTGCACATGAAGACTTCTTCAGAATACAGATTCAGACCTAGATACTCTAACTTTTGAATTCTTGCTACAGTTACTACCGTTTGTCAAAAGTAACCAGAGATTCAGTTGTGTGTGCACAGGTAAGATTTCTACCACATGTAGAGCTCCAAATATTTCCCTGTGAGGCCTTAGGAGGAACAGAAATCTGTGGTATACTCAGAGACAGTGAGACATTCAAGTAGACACCAGTCACCAGTCAGGAGTCATTCTCCAGGTAGGGAAGGATGTGTGGATTCCTACAGTAGTGGAGCACTTCCATTAAGAAATAAATATCTATAATGAGCTTGAATGGATCTGTTTAAGATTCACACTAAAGCAAAACACCCCCTTCTTTTGTGGTGAGTATTGCTTTTGGTTACCAACAAAGTCTTTCACATTTGGAGATACACGGTAAGTATTGGAGACAAGATACCGGTTTTTACTCAGCTGAAATACATAGCCAATGCAGTTCAGCTCATTTAAACATAGAAACAATTCCTGTTTGTATGTACTTACAAACAGCAATCTCAGTTCGTTCGTTCGTTCGGCAGCCGTCCGTCTCGAGAGATGATGGTGTAGCTTCTTAAGAGTCTATCTGCACCGCTGAGAATGGCTGTGCAGTCCGACTCGGGAGTGACACGGTATCTGTCTCCTCCCGTGTTGAATCGACATCTTGCGATGACCCTGGAGTGTCCTCTCCAGTGAAGCTGAAGCTACAGAGCCTGGGCAGGGTGATATGGAGGGTCTGCTGTTGCCCATGCAGCAGACCCCCCCTCTCTTCGCAGCTGAAGGGTCCAAGGGAAAGACGGAGTCAATACAGCTTGGCTTCAGGTGCGCCGCAGGAGTTGCCGGTGTTGACTACAACGTCAAACCGCCTTAGGGACTCCGGCTCCGGATTTTCTGTCGGGGTTTACTCCCTTAGCCTTTCCCCTGAAGAGGTATGCCGCAAGGCAGCGGAGGTTTTTTGGAGTCAGAGTTTTCCTTCTCTGATGTGCCCTGACTGGAAGATCGAACCAGTGACACTTAGCTCACAGGCCGACGCTCAATCCACTGAGCCAAACCAGCCAGGGTGATTTAACTAGTACTTCGGTGCATTTATAATTTCCTGACAATGTCAGTGGTTAGAACCCTTATTGTCTTAAAAGAATAAACTGTTTCACCCGTGGCTTTTGTTTGCTAACCAAACATTCAAGGAACCCCTGAAACTTGTTTAAACATTGGTCGTCTTTTGGGTTTTTAAAAATCAGCAACTGCCAAGTTTCACCTGTTTTGGTAAATGATGATACTGGGATAAATTAACACGTATGTGGACCCAGGCTGGAAGAGCTGCTGTTCTTTCTTAAAAAGTGGCCTTTTCATTGGGCATGAGTGTTCCCAAACTACTCCAACGTAAACAGAACAGCTAAAGTTGGTTTTGATTAAACATCTTAGAGAGGACAGTTGCTGGAGAACACAAACCAGCTGAATGATCAGGACCTTTGTGAAGCAATGTATCAATAATCCCAAGCCTTCTGCCTCATTATTCTATTAGTGCAGGGTGGTTTCACTCAGATTTGATTTGCACTCAGCCAATCAGCAATCTCATGTTCAGCATTGCCATCATCTATAATTCAGCCAGCATTACACCAGTTTAAGAACCAGCTTGAGAACTTTTAATATACTGCTGTTTCAGTACCATGCATCCGTAAAAGCTGGTGCCCTAGTCCATGCATGGACCTGCTCAAGTGTTCTGCTAGACACTGGCCCACCAAGCAGTGGACTCGTCGTCGTCGTCGGCAGCCGTCCGTCTCGAGAGACGATGGCGTAGCTTCTTGAGAGTCTATCTGCACCGCCGAGAATGGCTGTGCAGTCCGACTCGGGAGTGACAATCCCTGCCGCACTTGTTACAGGTGAAGGCAGATGGCTGTTGTTGCTGCTGCTGACGCTGCTTCCGCCTCGATCTTTTCTGGACCGCCTCCTCGTTGCGCGCAGCCTCTGCACGTGACGTACCTTGCCTGACCGCGAGCCTCCAGGCTAGGCGGTCGTCTGCTTGAACTTCCCATGTGTTGAGATTGATGGAGCATTGTGTCATGTCCTTTTTGCAGATGTCTTTGAACCGCAGTTTTGGGCGCCCTGTCATCCTCTTGCCTTCTGCTAGCTCGCCGTAGAGGAGGTCTTTGGGGATACAGCCTGCATCCATTCTTTTGACATGGCCGAGCCACCTGAGGCGTCTCTCGCTAAGAACTGCATGCAAACTGCTCATGTTGGCTCGCTTCAGCACCTCGGTGTTGGGGACCTTATCCTGCCAGGCGACATGCAGGACGCGTCGCAGGCACCTCATGTGGAAGCTGTTGAGTTTCCTTTCGTGCCTTGCGTAGGTGGTCCACGTCTCGCTGCCATAGAGGAGAGTGCTGAGTACGCAGGCTTGGTAGATGCGCAGTCTGGTTTTCTCAGTGAGGCTGGAATTGTTCCACGCTCGCCGGTTCAGTCTGGCCATAACTGTGGCTGCCCTGGCAATTCTCCGGTTGACCTCCAAGTCGACTGACAGAGAGCTCGAGATGGTGGACCCGAGGTAAGTGAAGTCGTTGACAACCTCCAGGGTGTATCCGTCGATGGTGACGCATGGGGGAGTCCCCGTGCCTTGAGCCATAACGTTCGTCTTCGTCAGGCTGATGGCTAGTCCGAACTCCTTGCATGCGTGGGAAAGGCAAGTGACTAGCTGCTGGAGTCCCTCTTCGGAGTGTGATGTCAAGGCTGCGTCGTCGGCGAAGAGCATCTCACGGATGAGCACCTCTTTGACTTTGGTCTTGGCTCGTAGACGGGCCAGGTTGTAGAGCTTGCCATCGGATCTGGTGTGAATGAAGACACCCTCGCTGCAGTCCTTAAAGGCGTATTGGAGGAGCATGGAGAAGAAGATTCCGAACAGCGTAGGCGCGAGGACGCAGCCCTGCTTTACTCCGCTGCTGACTGGGAAGGCCTCAGAGGTTGCGCCGTTGTAGGACACCGTGCTGTGCATGTTGTCGTGAAAGGACATGACCACAGCAAGCAGATGTGGTGGACAGCCAATCTTCCGTAGCAAGCTGAAGAGTCCGCTTCGACTGACCAGATCAAACGCCTTCGTGAGGCCGATAAAGGCGAGGTAGAGTGGTTTATGCTGCTCGTGACACTTCTCCTGCAGCTGGCGTAGGGAGAAGATCACGTCCACTGTTGATCGGCCAGCTCTGAAGCCACACTGGGACTCTGGGTAGACGCAGGAAGCAAGGGTCTGCAGGCGGGCAAGAGCGACCCGGGCGAATACTTTGCCGACGACGCTGAGGAGAGAGATGCCCCGGTAGTTGTTGCAGTCGCTGCGGTCTCCTTTGTTCTTGTACATGGTGATAATGTTGGCGTCTCTCATATCCTGGGGGATGTAACCCTCCTTCCAGCAGCGACAGAGTAGATGGTGGAGCGGCTGTAGCAGGACTGGTTTCCCGCTCTTTAGGATTTCTGGAGGGATTCCGTCGCTTCCTGGTGCTTTCCCGCAAGCGAGGCGGTCGATGGCTTTGCCGAGCTCTGCCGCAGTAGGTGGGGTGTCTAGCTCCTCCATGACTGGTAGGTCTGGGATGGCGTTAAGAGCAGTGTCTGTTACGGTGTTCCTCGTCGCGTACAGCTCGAGGTAGTGCTCGGTCCACCGCCGCATTTGCTGTTCCTGGTCAGTGATGACCTCACCTGTCTTGGACTTAAGGGGGGCGATCTTGGAGGGGATTGGGCCTGTTGCCTTCTTGATACCCTCATACATTCCTCGTGCGTTGCCTATATCGGCGGCTTCCTGGATGCTTCTGCACAGGTTTAGCCAATAGGTGTTGGCACAGTGGCGGGCGGTCTTCTGGACTTTGTTCCTGGCAGCCCGTAGAGCTTGAAGTGTACTGGGAGTGGGCGTGACCTTGTAAGCCAGTAGGGCCTTCCTCTTAGCCTCGATCACGGGTTCCATTTCTTCCCAGTGAGCCTCGTACCAGTCAGCGTTCTTCCGCTCTTTCTTCCCGTAAGCAATAATGGCGGAGTTGTATATGGCGTCGCGGAGACGTGGCCAATTGGATTCGATAATGTCATCTGCCGCCACTCCCTCGCCGAGTGCATCTTCCATCTTGTTGATGAATTGCTGGGTCTTAACTGGGTTGCTGGCACAACTGGTGTTGATGCGTGGGCGACCCTTCATCTTGGAGTGGTGCAACCTCTTCGGCATTATGCGCACCTTGCTTACCACGAGGGCATGGTCCGTGTTGCAGTCTGCACTGTGGTAGCTGTGGGTGAGGAGGGTGCTGCCAATATCTGTTCTTCTGGTGATGACGAGGTCAAGCTGGTGCCAATGACGGGAGCGGGGGTGCCTCCATGACACCTGGTGGATCTCTTTGCACTTGAAGAATGTGTTTGTCACGCACAGGCCGTGGTGACACAAAAGCTCAAGCAGTCGCTGACCATTCTCATTGATCTTTCCTCTCCCAAAGTTTCTCAACATTTTTAATTAATATACCAACCAATAAGAAACACTGGCTTATAACCAAACTCACGGTATTTGAATGTTTGAACCATTCCAGCCAATGCACTTTTCAAAACAGTACTTTAAAACAATTTGTTTACAACTTCCAAGCCTGTTAATGGATTCCAGAAATCATGTCTTGGGAACATATTGGCAAGTTTTCTGTCAGGGGAAAGCCTAGTGAAGAGTTTTTTTAGTAATGCCGCAGGACACTAGAGTATTTCTTTTTCAAGTTTTGTGTTTAATTATAGAATTATATATTCTACAGCCAAAGTATATTTTCTGTTTTTAAAAGTTCTTATGAGCTACACCTAAAATAGATGACAGTATATTGGATTTTATAACACCAAAGAAAACATTCTAAACTTATGTGGAACAAGTCATTTGTTTTCAATGGACTGTATTCAGTCAGCGCTATGGCATGGTTAGTGCAAGTGTCTATGGAGAAAAGTCTGTTTTTAATCAAGATCATCTCCAAACTGATGTTTATTCATATTGTATCTAACTATGTGGAAAATGTAGTCAGTGAGGGCAATATGTCAGAACCACCATCTTCAATGTTACTGCTAATCATCTGACCTTCTTCCTCAGGCACCAGTTCCAGTACTGGTGGGAATGAAAGAACGACATTTTGGTGTGTTCTGCTCTTCTGGGCCCATTGAAAATGACTTCTCTGTCTTACTCCAATGGTTTTATGGAGGTGGAGATTGATCTGTAAATCTCCTGCATGATATGTTTAAAATTGTTATGTAAGTGTTGAAGTGTCAAGTGCTGTCAAACTCTCATTACCAGGCAACAGAGGGAAACTGGGGTGACGGGAATTATCATTTTCACAAGATAGGGCTCTGTTTTGATTTCTATGGACAACAGAGTCTGTGTTTTGCTGCATGCTGCAGTCAAAGAAGCTAGTGTTGTGTTTGACTTAAGTATAGTGAATGGCAAATAAAATCTAATTCTATTATGTGCTGATTCTCTTAAAAGCACTCCATTCATTAAACTTTTCTTGATCTCTTTTCTTCTCTTTGTGTTTCATGACACCTTCCCAATTCCACTTTCTGTGATAAAACTTCAAAGGAGTGTCTGTCACCTGTCTCTTCAATGGGCGACATCCTCTGCTCACCACTAGCAAAGTAAATCTGTTCTCTCCCACCACTCAAGTACACATCTCAGACAATGCTGGTCTATGACCCAAGAGTGGGAGAAACGCCACCTGGTTCCAGTGTGCAATGAGATTCAATCTGAAGTCCCTTGTATTTTAAACTCAGTAATGCCACAAATTACTTAGCAAGAAATGAAGCACCAAGTGAAATGAGATGCCTTGATTTACTTTTTTTTTTTTTTTCTGTTTACCATTCCTATTGTCACAGGCCATTTGGTGAGAGCCTACACAAACACCACTAGCCCATGGGTTTCTGTATTTTGTTACACTGGAATTGAGAGAGAGATTTTTATATTGTAGAATCTACTCCACATTGTGCTTCTCAAATGTTTTTATTGCCTGAATTCACATCTTGTGGCTGTGGAAATGGGAATGTTATCTTCAGGTCAAATTATGGACAATTTTCAGATTAACGCAAATTCCATTTTGGGGTTCTGCATGAAATACCCATTGCCTTTGAGGTAATTATTTTCATTTTATTAAAGAAATGCTGATTGTAAACTAAGAGATGATATTGAACTGGAACAGCTTTTTAAAAAGGCTCTCCACTTGTGTGATAATATACCAAAATTGAATTTCCAATTGTGGGAGTGACAGAGGTAATATTATACATGCTTTTCATATTGCACATACCTTCTTGTCAAAATTTTGTAAAATGTTGACAGTTTATGTTGTACTTATTTGTTTTTTCCATGATAGCCTCAAGTAACCAACCACATCATTATAAAAACAGTACTCCTAAATCATCAAATTTTCTTAAGTGACTTACCATTACTTATTTCCCCCATTATGATACTAGAACTCATCTTCTGAGGGTGGAAATGTGAGAGTATAGAAGGTCTTTTTCCAGTAACTCGTGAGTTTAATTTGTCTAATTAATCAAACAATAGGTGGCATTTGTTGCTTCTATAACCTCCAAGTTCATTTTCTATTATTATTCCATAAAAGACTTGGCCAACTTTCCAAGTTACTTTTGATAAGATTAGGCGGGTAATAATTAGAAGTCTGATCCAGGAGTTTTGTGGAGAAGTTGCCTAAATCTGTTGAATAATTTTTCCATTCAGGGTGGTAAGAAGTGCTTTTGGTTTTGGGAAAGCCATTTCATATTTTATTACCTCTCTTCCTTATTTGGCAAAGGTTAATTTTTTCTAAGGAAAAAAAATAGAGTTCTTCATTGGGCATTTTCCCAAAGCATAGTTTTGCTCACTGTTGATTAAGTTACGAACATATCACTGAACAATATTTTAAGAGTATAGCCCAAGTCAATTTATTCAGATGTCTACAAACCATCAATTTCAAAAACTGAAAAGGATTTGAAGCACCATTTGCCTTTAAGCAGTAACCTTTCTCTCCAATGTTAGCTTGTTTAAAAGTATAAACCAGTAGCAAGTCCGTGCTTGACACATTTATGGGAATATTCATTTTTAAACTCCTTTTAAAGCACTTCAGCAGCACAAACTTACATGCAAATAATTGATGTGCTAATTACAAATCTTTCTTGTCTGCTTCCTTTCCTCCTCTCTCAACCCTAAAGCCTCATTAGTGTAGTTCTCTTGCAGGTTTTGATGTTATTATAGCTTCAGAAAACCCAAACCAAATGTCATGTGTCTTCTTTAAAAGAAACACAGCATGCCTCATAGTGAACTGGACGCCTGATTTTCTGTGACTCCTGTGATGGAATTTGTATTCGTGTCGAGATCAAGGTCAGGAACAGATGATTTTGCTGCATAATTGTACTTGTGTGCAAAGCAAAGTTTACCAGTCTGTTTATGCTTTGATCTAGTCTGTAAAAAGGGAACTTAAAATGATAGAATCATGACATTTTAGAATTGGACAAGTCCTCCGAGGTAATCAAGCCCACCCCCATTTGTTTTAGACTGGACTTGATCTAGAGGAAACTGAAACCTAGAGAAATTAAGTGGCCTGCTGAAGGCTACCCATATTATTATTATTATTAGGAGACTTTATAACAGCTATTGAATCCTCTACTGCAACTCCTCTGCTGGGTTCTCTCTGCTATGATTTAAGTATTTTCCTTTCTCCACTCTCAACTTTGCTTTGGTTTTATTTCCATTAGCTAAATGTTCAAACCAATTGGTTATGCTGTTTGATAGGAAATGGATGTGTAATCTTCTGTAAAACATTTTTAAAACCAATTTTCTGTTTTGTGTGTGTGTTTGTTTTGTTTTTTGTATATGCAATACAAAGGAAGGTAAAGTTTTATAGCATTCAGGGAATCTGGGATTAAAACCAATATATTTATAGCAATGTAATGCTTGTAACTGATGAGTGAAAGCAACTAGTTTGAGTTGTTTGGAACACCCAAATTCACTTGATTTAGACACCACCCTTATGAAGTTGCAGTGTTTCTGTACAGAATAGGTTCTCTGACATCTTTTACTTTATTTTTCCTCATTCTGTGTTACAAGAGTACACTTTATTATTATTCTTTAGCTTATAAAAAAAATCCATATCTTCTGGCCTGGGAAATAAATCATATTTATTTAGTGTCTACTCTGTGTCAGGCATAGTTTAAGAGTTTTCCCCAAAACATTCTAATTTAGAACACTCCAGAACCCCGTGAACTGGGTTTTGCTATAACCATTTGTCAGGGGAGAAATCTGAGGCTTAGAGAAATTAAGTATCTTGACCAGGGTCACAAAGCTAGTGAGGGTTGAAGCACAGATTCAAATCTAGGAAGTCTAACAATAGAACCCTTGAAATCATGTTTGAAATATGATCTTGTATAAGACTCCCAAAGTCAAGTTCTGTCTCAAGGGAAGTTATATCAGTAAATGACGCTCTTTTTTTTTTTTTTTTCATATTTTTACCTCATGAACCCTAACAATAATCAGCAGATCGCTGCAAGTGTTCCAGCAGAGATGATCATTCATCTTTCAAAAATATATTCATGTCTTAACTAGTATGGATATGACTTCTAAGATTCTGTGAATTTTAGGATTTTTGTGAAAGGAATTTCAATAAGATACAGTGTTGAGAATAATTCCTGTAGGGTTTTTAGTTAGAACGATCTCTACATTGCCAATAAAATTTTAAATTGAGGTGTTTGATGTTGTTGTTCAAATAGTTTCAAAGACACATGTTTCTTTGTCGATCACCCCCTTCTGTTTAGTTTTTATTGATATCAGAATGGAAGAGTAGTTACAAGAATGCTGTCATTAGGAGGAAGAACATTAGAATAATGGTGTCTTTAGATGCCTTCTAAAGAAAAACAGATTGTTAGCCAAAGCCTGGGTTCTCTCCATCTCCCAGAGCAGAAAATGCAGCAAAGATTTATTTGTAGATAGTTTGGAAAGAACAAAGTTGTGAAGATGGGGTGGTGGAGCACAGAAAGAAAAAAAAAATTGCTATAATGTTTGTCAGGTTGCTACAGAGCTCCGTGGTTATGGAGAATTTAATTTCCCCTGTGATCTGAATAGCCATACAAAGTGCTTCTCAGAACTATCTACCTGGAGCAGGAAGAGGGAAGCATTTGCTCACCTACATCTGCCTCCTATCGTCAGGTGCCCTGCACTTCCTGCTTGCGCACGTGTGAATGCTGGGATGGTTCCCACAGGCTCCCCAGGACAAGAAGCCAGAGGAGTATCAGTGTGAGTGCTCAGGGCAAAGCCCCTTCTGGTTGCACCTGTAGGAAGCTGGTCAAAGCTGCTCACCTGGTCACTGTGGAGAAAGAGACAGGTCCAAGAGGATTTGCAGTGAAATATAAGAGAGGTCCATTTCCAGGGCTTATTACCTTTTCCAGTTTTATTTTTCATCCATATTTCTGAGAGAGAAGCACATGAAACACAACAGGAAAAGAATGTTCTATTTGAGAATAACAGGCACCTTCAATGTTGGAGCGTGGCGTACTTACCTAAGTGGTCACGTGGCAACCGTAGTTTAGAAATGTCACGGGGAGAGGAATACAGCCTTAGAGACTCAAGAGGTTGTAGAGATAGACGTGATCATGAAATGTCACTTAATCCGTGTGCTGCCCTGAAGCACTAATGCACAACAATATTTCATCGTCTTAACATTTAAATGTAGTCAATTGGCACAGTTACTTTTTAGAGCAAAGTTTTACTTACTTTCTTGGCTAGATATTGGAGACACAATGAATTAAGCACTTATTCTTATGTTTACTAAAGGTAATTTAGTAGCTCTGGGCTCATCAGATTCTCACTTATAAAGTTATTCAACGACTAAGAACTCAATATAAAACAGGAACATTGCACACACATTTTCCGATAGAAATGTTCTATGATCTTTACTTGAAATATGTGCTTATGGTAAAAACTAGTTCTTAGATTTTTTTAAAACACCTTGATCTCTAGACGTAAATGAAATCAGCATCTCCACTTGTGCTTTTGGTAGGATATAAATATTTCATCTGAAATCTCTTAGAGAAATATTTTACTGCCTGCTCTTTGAGCCCATGTTCTTGGAATTTTTTGTTTGCAGTCTATGGTTATCAATTCGAACTACATCAAACAAAACACATGCATATAAATAAGTATGTATACAAGCATATATATATATGTGTGTGTGTGTGTGTATAAAGTGCATATGTATATACACTTTAGCTACCCTAATAAAAAGTTCAGAGAATTTCTGGCTTTAGCTATGACTGGATCCAAATGTCTAACTGATGCCATTAGCATTCTCTCCAACACTTAATGCTGCTTTTGCCATTGCGGCTAACTCTTGAAATGAAGGCACCAAGAGCTTCAGGTTTATGTTCT